>NW_012109142.1:1551972-1552227 GCF_000951045.1 Mandrillus leucophaeus
ACAGGATCAAGTTCACACATAACAATATTAACCTTAAATGTAAATGGACTAAATGGTCCAATTAAAAGACACAGACTGGCAAATAGGATAAAGAGCCAAGACCCATCAGTCTGATTTATTCAGGAGATCCATCTCACATGCAGAGACACACATAGGCTCAAAATAAAGGGAGGGAGGAAGATCTACCAAGCAAATGGAAAACAAAACAAAGTAGGGGTTGCAATCCTACTCTCTGATAAAACAGACTTTAAACCA
>NW_012109143.1:0-1897 GCF_000951045.1 Mandrillus leucophaeus
GGCTATTTTTAAAATTGTCAGGAAGCGTCTGAGAAACAAAGAAACTACTTCTTGAAATAATGGAGTCAATATTTCTGCCCCTTATCAGATCAAGTTCCTTTGAAACATGCTGCTTTTTTTTTTTTTTTCCAAAATTTTCCCCAAAGTTACTAGGACCTGTACAAATTGTATCATGAGCTGTTTTTGGAAAAATATAAGAGGAAATGGAAATATGATGGTTATCGCAAGCTTATTCCAAAGAGATGACGTGATGTGGGCTTGCCTGGGTAGAGTCGTGTTTACGTTGAGTGATCTTTGTTTTTATTTTTATTATATTATTATTTTGAGATGGAGTTTTGCTCTTGGTGACCAGGCTGGGGTGCAATGGCATGATGTTGGCTCCCTGCAACCTCCACCTCCCGGGTTCAAGCGATTCTCCTGCCTCAGCTCCCCGAGTAGCTGGAATTGTAGGCGCCCGCCACCACGCTGGGCTAATTTTTTTATTTTTAGTAAAGGTAGGGTTTCACCATGTTGGCCAGGCTGGTCTCAAACACCTGGCCTCAGGTGATCTGCCCACCTCGGCCTCACAAGTAGTGCTGGGATTGCAGGCATGAGCCACTGCACCCAGCCGAGTGGGTCTTTAAATATCACTGCTTGATTTGCTTTCTGGTTTTGTTTTGTTCTGGGGACAGGGTCTTGCTCTGTTGCCCAGGCTGGAGTGCAGTGGTGTGGTCATAGCTCACTGCAGCCTCGACCTCCTGGGCTCAGGCCATCCTCCTACCTCAGCTTCCTGAGTAGCTGAAACCACAGGCATGCGCCACCATGCCCGGCTACTTTTTAAAAATTGACCAGGCACAGTGGCTCATGCCTGTAATCCCAGCATTTTGGGAAGCCGAGGCAGGTGAATCATGTGAGGTCAGGAGTTCAAGACCAGCCTGACCCACATGGTGAAACCCTATTTCTACTAAAAATACAAAAAATTAGCTGGGCATGGTGGCGTGTGCCTGTGGTCCCAGCTACTCGGGAGGCTGAGGCAGGAGAATTGCTTTAATCGGGAGGCAAAGGTTGCACTGAGCCGAGATCACACCACTGCATTCCAGCCTGGGCAACAGGGTGAGACTCTGTCTCAAAAAAAAAAAAAAAAAAAAACATAGAGATGAGGTCTCTCTGTGTTGCCTAGGCTGGTCTGAACTCCTGGCCTCAAGCAATCCTCCCGCCTCAGCCTCCCAAAGTGCTGAGATTACAGGTGTGAGCCACCGTGCCCAGCCTGATTTCCTTTCTGACTAACGTGCAGGGGTGCTCTCTATTCATGACCTCGGGCCTAACCTCTGTGCACCTCAATTTTCTCATTTGGCCAAGGAGGTTGGACCAGACAACCATTGAAGACCTTTCTTTTTTCCTTTTTTTTTGATACAGAGTGTCACTCTGTCACCCAGGCTGGAGTGCAGTGGCACAATCTCGGCTCACTGCAAACTCTGCCTCCCGGGTTCAAGTGATTCTCTTGCCTCAGCCTCCCGAATAACTGGGATTACAGGCGCCTGCCACCACGCCCGGCTAATTTTTGTATTTTTGGTAGAGGCAGGGTTTCACCATGTTGGCCAGGCTGGTCTCAAACTCCTGACCTCAAGTGATCTGCCTGCCTTGGCCTCCCAAAGTGCTGGGATTACAGGTGTGAGCCACCACAGCTGGCCCAGTGAAGACCTTTCTAGCTCTAAAAGTCCTTAAGATGATTTTTCAAGTCTCTAAAAAGACACATATTTGGCCGGGCGTGGTGGCTCACACCTGTAATCCCAGCACTTTGGGAGGCAGAGGCTGGCGGATCACGGGGTCAGGAGATCAAGACCACTCTGGCTAACACGGTGAAACCCTGTCTCTACTAAAAAATACAAAAAAAAAAAATTAGCCGGGTGTGGTGGTG
>NW_012109144.1:0-1514 GCF_000951045.1 Mandrillus leucophaeus
GTTGGCCAGGCTGGTCTCAAACTCCTTACCTCAGGTGATCCGCCCGCCTCAGCCTCCCAAAGCGCTGGGATTACAGGTGTGAACCATCGCACCCAGCTGTAACTATTTGTTATGCTAGTTATTAGCGACTTGTGGTTATTGAGACTGGAAATGTGACTAGTTTAAATAAGTATAAAACCCATATCAACTTTTAAAGACAGAGGTTTTTTTTCTAATTCAAATTTGCAATTATAATATGTTGGATACAACACAAATCTTGTAAAAGTAATTTCACCTGTTTATTTTTACTTTTTTAATGTGACTACCGGAAAACATAAAATTACATATGGGACTAGCATTGTATTTCTCTTAGATGGTGCTGTATTGAATTTTTGGATGGTACTGCATTGCAGGATTTTAAGCTTGGGCAGTAGGACATTGTATTAGTCCGCTTTCACATTGCCAATGAAGACATACCCCAGACTGGGCAATTTACAAAAGAAGGTTGTCAGACTTACAGTTCCACGTGGCTGGGGAGGCCTCACAATGATGGTGAAAGGCACCTCTCACATGGAGGCGACAATAGAGAATTAGAGCCAAGCAAGACGGGTTTCCCTTTATCAAACCATGAGATCTCGTGAAACTTATTCACTACCAGAACATTATGGGAGAAACTGCCGCCTTGATTCAGTTCTCTCTCACCGGGTCCCTCCCACAACACTTGGGAATTACAGGAGTACAATTAAGGTGAGATTTGGCTGGGGACACAGAGCCAAACCATGTCAGACATGATATGATCAGATTTGTGTTTTGAAAAATTAACACTGCAATGTGAAGAATTGATTGGAGGGAATCAGAGGAGACCAGTAAATAGGAAAAAGTAATAACTTACACTAGGGTAGTGGCAGTAAGAATGGAAAGAAGTAGATGCATTTGAATGATATTCAAAAGGTGAAAATAACGGGTCTTAGTGATGACATAGATGTAGGGATAAGCTGAAGCACTTAATGTAAAGGGATGGATGGTGTTGTCTTTCACCAGGCGTGGTGGCTCACGCCTGTTATCCCAGCACTTTGGAAGGACAAGGCGGGTGGATCACGAGGTCAGGAGATCCAGACTATCCTGGCTAACAGGGTGAAACCCCCTCTCTACTGAAAAAAAAAAAAAAAAATACAAAAAATTAGCTGGGCGTGGTGGTGGACGTGCCTGTAATCCCAGCTACTTGGGAGGCTGAGGCAGGAGAATTGCTTAAACCCGGGAAGCGAAGGTTGCAGTGAGCCAAGATCACGCCACTGCACTCCAGCCTCAGCAACAGAGCGAGACTCCATCTCAAAAAAAAGAAATAGGGAACAGTAGAACAGTAGGAGATTAGATTTCAGAGGGAAGATCATGAGATTGAATTAAGACGTATTGAGTTTAAATGCCTCTGACTTCTAAGTAGAGATGTCAAGTAAGCAATTGGATATATGTATCTGAAGCTCAGATGAAAAGTCTTGAGTAGAAAAATAAATTGTTCCTTTATTATTTTTTATTTT
>NW_012109145.1:0-1202 GCF_000951045.1 Mandrillus leucophaeus
GCCAGGATGGTCTTGATCTCCTGACCTCGTGATCCGCCCGTCTCGGCCTCCCAAAGTGCTGGGATTACAGGCTTGAGCCACCGCGCCCGGCCTTCCCTCTCTTTTTCATTTCTGAGACAGAGTCTTGCTCTGTCACCCAGGCTGGAGTGCAGGGATGCGATTGCGGCTCATGGCAATCTCCGCGTCCCAGGCTCAAGTGATTCTCCCACCTCAGCCTCCCGAGTAGCTAGGGCTACAGGTGTGTGCCACCGCACCCGGCTAATTTTTGTATTTTTAGTGGAGATGGAGTTTCACCGTGTTGGCCAGGCCGGTCTCGAACTCCCGACCTCAAGTGATCTGCTCACCTTGACCTCCCAAAGTGCTGGGATTACAGGCATGAGCCACTGCATCCAGCGTCCAGTGTCCTTTCTTTCATCCTCTGGGTTTTGCCAGCCAGTGCCACCACTCAGCCCTGTTTATACCTAAGGCACCAATGGGTAAATGAAGAGACAGGCGTCTGAAGACTTGTAAAAATGTGTGCTTTATTTGGCCTGTAGCTAAACCAGTTAGAAAGCAGGGAGTTGAAGTTGATGTGAGTATTATAAATGCCCAAGTTAAGTAGTTACTTAAGAAGTCACAGGAATGTGGGTCGTCCCTTGGTGGTTTTCTGATAACCAGCAGACGGCTCAGTTTGGCTATGTTGTAATAGAAACACAGAGATTGCCACTAATTCCGTCACAACATTTCCTGTTTGTTTGTTTGTTTTTGTTTTTGAGACAGTCTCACTCTGTCATCCAGGCTGGAGTGGAGTGGTGCAATCATGGCTCACTGCAGCCTCGACTACCGAGGCTCAAGTGATCCTCCCACTTCAGCCTCTGGAGTAGCTGGAGCTACAGGTGTGCACCATCTAATTTTTAAACTTTCTGCATTTTTTGTAGATATGGGGTCTCACTGTGTTGCCCAGTCTGGTTTCAAACCCCTGACCTCAAACAATAACCCCACCTTGGCCTCCCAAAGTATTGAGATTACAGGTGGGAGCCACCATTCCCAGCCAACATTTCATTTTTTAAAAAATGTTTTATTGAGGCTGGGCCTGGTGGCTAACGCCTGTAATCCCAGCACTTTGGGAGGCTGAGGCAGGCGGATCACTTGAGGTCAGGAGTTCGAGACCAGCCTGGCCAACGTGGTAAAACCCTGTCTCTACCAAAAATATAAAAATTAGC
>NW_012109146.1:0-1123 GCF_000951045.1 Mandrillus leucophaeus
TGGGGTTTTATCATGTTGGCCAGGCTGGTCTTGAACTCCTGGCCTCATGTGATCCACCTGTCTCGGCCTCCCAAAGTACTGGGATTACAGGTGTGAGCCACCGCGCTGTCCCCATTCCATTTCTTATTTATGACTTGAGAGCAAAGACAACCCTATAAATGCTGTAATTTATGGGATATTAGGAGTTCAGTCTGGTGTTTTAGACAGCAGGAACTACCCTAGTGGCTTACGTTAGCCATCCTGAACCCACTGGTTGGAATGTTTATTTTTGCTCTTGGGAGACTTTTAGAAATAAGCAGGAGAAAAGAGTCAAACCACATCCAAAGAAACCAAGATAAGAGTGTTCCCAAAAATGTTAATCCAAACTGGGTACACAGACCAAAGCAAAAGTAAATTTACCAGAAGACATCCCTCACAAACAGAATGTAATTTTTTTTTTTTTTTTTTTTCTGAGAGGGAGTCTCGTTCTGTCGCCCAGGCTGGAGTGCAGTGGCATGATCTTGGCTCATTACAACCTCCACCTCCCAGGTTCAAGCAATTCTCCTGCCTCAGTTTCCCAAGTAGCTGGGACTACAGGCACCCACTACCAGGCCCAGCTAATTTTTGTAATTTTTAGTAGAGACAGGGTTTCCCCATGTTGGCCAGGCTGGTCTTGAACTCTCAGCCTCAGGTGATCCATCTGCCTTGGCCTCCCAAAGTGCTGGGATTACAGGCATGAGCCATGGCACCCAGCCCAGAATGTAAATTCTGTATAGATCAGAGTACTCAACCCAAAGGACACTTGTCTTTACATCAAAAAGGATTTATCAAAAAAGACAGAAAGTCATTTATCAGTTGGGTGGCGTTGCTTATGCCTATAATCCCAACACTTTTGGAGGCCAAGGCAGGATAATTGTTTGAGCCCATGAGTTCAAGACCAGCCTAGGCAACATAGCAAGACCTCATCTCTACAAAAATAATAAAAAATATTGTCTGAATGTGGTGGCACACACCTGTAGTCCCAGCTACATGGGAGGCTGAGGCAGGAGGATCACTTGAACCCAGGAGTTTAAGGCTGCAGTGAGCTGCGATCACACCATTGCATTTGGGCCTGGGCAACAGAGCAAGGCTGTCTCAAAAAAAA
>NW_012109147.1:0-2173 GCF_000951045.1 Mandrillus leucophaeus
GGCAGGAGAATCACTTGAACCTGAGAGGTGGAGGTTGCAGTGAGCCGAGATCACGCCACTGCACTCAGCCTGGGCAACAGAGCGAGACTCCATCTAAAAAAAAAAAAAAAGAAAAGAAAAGAAAAGAAAAACAGAAAGTGACTGGTGAAGCTAAGCATTCATTGAGAAATTTGCTTAAAATAAATGTTAAGAGGTACAAATGCAGTTTTGTTACATGAACATATCGCACAGTGGCAAAGTCTAGGTTTCAGTGTCACCATCACCCAAATGCTGTACATTGTACTCATGCGAATTTTTTAACAGGCATTTTACATTTACTTTTAGTATTCTAGCCAGTTCCAATCTTCCTCTTTAACTCATGCCACACAGCCATAAAGCAAAAGCAGATTGCAAGAGTTCACCCAGACACCATTCTGAACACCTGGATGGGTTCAACTGCAATTACCAAGTCACTTGTTTATGTGTTCCCATGGAAATGTATTACCATAAATATTTCACGTCCCATGATAACCCACTAAAGCTATAACCTGGAACTGCACTGAAAAATAGTTAACATATGAGCAACTGTCTTAGAACAAAATGTATCATGAAAAAGTTGAAACAGACTTACACAGTTACATAGGCATATTCTCCACAGAACTGCTGTTGAACAATGTTCCGCACATCTGGATTCTTTTGTTTAGACAAAGTATCTTCCAATAGAGACATAAAGAGCTTTGAAAATTCTTGAGCATCCTACAAGTTTAGGTTATTGAAAAGAAAAATCATATCTTGCTTTTCAACTTCTACTACAAATAGTAATAGATTCAACATTCCAGAATCTACCTATACTTTCAACTTAACATTTTCAAAAACGGGCTACAGCTATGTTCAACCAGTTTGTGCCCACATATGAATTTCCATAAATGGAATCAAGTATAATGTGTAAAATATTTGACAGTAAATAAAGGCTTTCACTCAAAATAGAAAAAATTTAATTTTAAAAAGCATTCTATTTCATCTCCCTTTATAAAAACATTCTAAGGAATGCTTGGGTACCTCTGAATACTAAAAAAAAAAAAAAAAAATTCAGTTTTTACCTGCTGTTGTCCGGTAAGAACTGAATTTTTTTTTTTTTTTTTTTTAGTATTCAGAGGTACCCAAGCATTCCTTAGAATGTTTTTATAAAGGGAGATGAAATAGAATGCTTTTTAAAATTAAATTTTTTCTATTTTGAGTGAAAGCCTTTATTTACTGTCAAATATTTTACACATTATACTTGATTCCATTTATGGAAATTCATATGTGGGCACAAACTGGTTGAACATAGCTGTAGCCCGTTTTTGAAAATGTTAAGTTGAAAGTATAGGTAGATTCTGGAATGTTGAATCTATTACTATTTGTAGTAGAAGTTGAAAAGCAAGATATGATTTTTCTTTTCAATAACCTAAACTTGTAGGATGCTCAAGAATTTTCAAAGCTCTTTATGTCTCTATTGGAAGATACTTTGTCTAAACAAAAGAATCCAGATGTGCGGAACATTGTTCAACAGCAGTTCTGTGGAGAATATGCCTATGTAACTGTGTAAGTCTGTTTCAACTTTTTCATGATACATTTTGTTCTAAGACAGTTGCTCATATGTTAACTATTTTTCAGTGCAGTTCCAGGTTATAGCTTTAGTGGGTTATCATGGGACGTGAAATATTTATGGTAATACATTTCCATGGGAACACATAAACAAGTGACTTGGTAATTGCAGTTGAACCCATCCAGGTGTTCAGAATGGTGTCTGGGTGAACTCTTGCAATCTGCTTTTGCTTTATGGCTGTGTGGCATGAGTTAAAGAGGAAGATTGGAACTGGCTAGAATACTAAAAGTAAATGTAAAATGCCTGTTAAAAAATTCGCATGAGTACAATGTACAGCATTTGG
This sequence comes from Mandrillus leucophaeus, assembly GCF_000951045.1. NCBI lineage: Eukaryota > Metazoa > Chordata > Mammalia > Primates > Cercopithecidae > Mandrillus > Mandrillus leucophaeus. The sequence continues at coordinate 1,911 of NW_012109147.1, forward strand.
GTGATGGTGACACTGAAACCTAGACTTTGCCACTGTGCGATATGTTCATGTAACAAAACTGCATTTGTACCTCTTAACATTTATTTTAAGCAAATTTCTCAATGAATGCTTAGCTTCACCAGTCACTTTCTGTTTTTCTTTTCTTTTCTTTTCTTTTTTTTTTTTTTTAGATGGAGTCTCGCTCTGTTGCCCAGGCTGAGTGCAGTGGCGTGATCTCGGCTCACTGCAACCTCCACCTCTCAGGTTCAAGTGATTCTCCTGCC
>NW_012109148.1:0-1765 GCF_000951045.1 Mandrillus leucophaeus
TTTACTCAAGTGTCTCTTTGGCATTTCAGTCATGTAGTACAGTTTTCCTTATATGGGACTAGAATATTTCTTATTCATTTCTAGGTTTTTTTTTTATTATTATACTTTAAGTTCTGGGGTACATGGCAGAACATGCAGATTTGTTACATAGGTATATGCATGCCATGGTGGTTTGCTGCAACCAACAACCCGTCATCTACATTAGGTATTTCTCCTAATGCTATTCCTCCACCAGCCCCCCACCCCCTGACAGGCCCTGGTGTGTGATGCTCCTCCCCATGTCCATGTGTTCTCATTATTCAACTTCCACTTTTGACCAAGAACATGTATAGATTTCGTTTTCTGTTCATGTGTTAGTTTGCTGAGAATGATGGTTTCCCGCTTCATCCATGTCCCTGCAAAGGACATGAACTCATCCGTTTTTATGGCTGCATAGTATTCCATGGTGTATTCGTGCCACATTTTCTTTATCCAGTCTATCATTGATGGGCATCTGGGTTGGTTCCAAGTCTTTGCTATTGTGAACAGTGCCGCAGTAAACATATGTATGCATGTATCTTTATAGTTGAATAATTTATAATCCTTTGAGTATATAACCAGTAATGGGATTGCTAGGTCAAATGGTATTTCTAGTTCTAGATCCTTGAAGAATCACCACACTGTCTTCCACAATGGTTGAATTAATTTACATTCCTACCAACAGTGTAAAAGTGTTCCTGTTTCTCTACATCCTCTCCAGCATCTGTTGTTTCTTGACTTTTTAATGATCACCATTCTAAGTGGTGTGAGATGGTATCTCATTGTGGTTTTGATTTGCATTTCTCTAATAACCAGTGTTGATGAGCTTTTTTCATGTTTGTTGACCACATAAATGTCTTCTATTGAGAAAGGTCTGTTCCTATCCTTTGCCCACTTTTTGATGAGGTTGTTTGTTTTTTCTTGTAAATTTGTTTACGTTCTTGGTAGATTCTGGATATTAGCCCTTTTTCAGATAAATAGATTGCAAAAATTTTCTCCCATCTGTATGTTGCCTGTTCATTCTGTTGACAGTCTCTTTTGCTGTACAGAAGCTCTTTAGTTTAATTAGATGCCATTTGTCAATTTTGGCTTTTGTTGCCATTTCTCTTGGTGTTTTAGTCATGAAGTCTTTGCCCATACCTATGTCCTGAATAGTATTGCATAGGTTTTCTCCTAGGGATTTTATGATTTTAGGTCTTATGTTTAAGTCTTTAATCCATCTTGAGTTAATTTTTGTATAAGGTGTAAGGAAGGGATCCAGTTTCAGTTTTCTGCTTATGGCTAGACAGTTTTCCCAACACCATTTTTTAAATAGGGAATCCTTTCCCCATTGCTTTTTTTTTTTTTTTTCAGGTCTGTCAAAGATCAGACAGTTGTAGATGTGTGGGGTTATTTCTGAGGCCTCTGTTCTGTTCCATTGATCTATATATCTGTTTTGGTACCAGTAACATGCTGTTTTGGTTACTGTAGTCTTGTAGTGTAGTTTGAAGTCAGGTAGCGTGATGCTTCCAGCTTTGTTCTTTTGGCTTAGGATTGGTCTTGGCTATACGGGCTCTTTTTTGGTTCCATATGAGATTTCAAGTAGTTTTTTCTAATTCTGTGAAAAAAGTCAATGGTAGCTTGATGGAGATGGCATTGAATCTATAAATTACTTTGGGCAGTATGGCCATTTTCATAATATTGATTCTTCCTATTTGTGAGCCTGGAATGTTTTTCCATGTGTTTGTGTCCTCTTATTTCCTTGGGC
>NW_012109149.1:0-1856 GCF_000951045.1 Mandrillus leucophaeus
AACTTTCCTTGAGATTTTCTCTTTGACCTATATGTTGTTCATAGCATGTTAATTTCCAAGTGTTTAGAAAGTTTTCTGGCCGGGCGCGGTGGCTCAAGCCTGTAATCTCAGCACTTTGGGAGGCCGAGGGGGGCAGATCACGATGTCAGGAGATCAAGACCATCCTGGCTAACACAGTGAAACCCCGTCTCTACTGAAAAATACAAAAAACTAGCCAGGTGAGGTGGCGGGCGCCTGTAGTTCCAGCTACTCGGGAGGCTGAGGCAGGAGAATGGTGTGAACCCGAGAGGCGGAGCTTGCAGTGAGCTGAGATCCGGCCACTGCACTCCAGCCTGGGCGACAGAGCGAGACTCCGTCTCAAAAAATAAAAATAAAAAAAAAAAAAAAAAATAAAAAAAAGAGAAAATTTTCTGTCGTCTTTATGTCACTGATATCTAGTTAAATTCTATTATGCTTAGAGAATATGTTTTGCATGATATCAATTTTTTAAAATTTAAGTTTTGTTTTGTAACCCAGGATATAGTCTATATTGGTAATTATTCCATGTGCTCTTGAAAAAAATGCACTTTGCTTTATTTGATGAAGTTTTCCATAAATATGAATTTAATCCACTTAGTTGATACTGTTATTCAGTTCTACATTCTTTTTGATTTTTGTCTGCGTGTTCTATTAAATACTGAGAGAAACTGAGGTTGTCAAATATAATTATGAGTTTGTTTCTCTTTCTTTTCTGTCGGTTTTTGCTTCACATATTTCGATGCTCTGCTGTTATGTCCATATTCATTTTGAAGTGTTTTGGCTTCTTGGTAAATTGATCCATATTATATTAATGGAATAACCCTTCTTACCACTTTAGCTTTCCTTTGATTAGTGTTTACATGATATACTTTGTCCATTTTACCTTTAACTTAATTTTAACTTACCTTTAATTTGGATTTAGGTATACAATTTTTATTTTTTCTATTTTTCCTTTTCCATATTCTACTGTTCTGTTTCTCCTCTATGTCCTTCCTCTGGATTACATAAACTTTTGTCGTATTCCATTTAATTTATCTATTGTGTGCTTGACTCTCTCTTTTTTTTTTTTTAACAGTTTATGTAGTGGTCAATCAAGAGGTATACATGTTTAACTTTTCATGGTCTCTTTAGAATCTATATTTTACCACTTCAGTTAGAATGTAGAAAGCTTACCACCATATAGTTCCCTTAATATTCCTCAATGTATGTTGTAGTTTTCCCACATATTTCATTGATGTACATTATATAAATCATCAGATAATATGATAATTTAGTTTTATCTATCAAATGTATTTTAAAGAACCCAAGAGAAGTTGTCTTTACCCAAGTATCTACCATTTCTGTTGCTTTCCCTTTGTTCCTGATATTCAAAGTCCTCCTTTTACTTTTCATTTTACTTTGATCTGAAAAACTTCCCTTAACAATTCTTTTGGAGTAAGTTTTCTGGCAACAAATCCTCTTGGTTTTCCTTCATGTGAGAAAGTATTTATTTTTTCTTTATTCCTGAAGGAAACTTTTGCACTTGAAAATGTTGAGTCACTTCTTTGTGGCCTCCATGATTTCAGTTTGGAAATCCACTGTCATCTGAATTATTGTTCCCATTTTCTAGTTAAGGTCTTTTTTTCTCACTGCTTAAAAAAATCTTTTTTCTTTATTTCTTAGTTTACAGATGTTTGATTATAATGTGTCTTGGCATGGAATTCTTTGTGTTTATTCTGTTTGGAGTTGACTAATACATGTGGCCAGCCAATTAGATCAATAAGTAAGGGGAAACTATGCATGCATGTTGTGGTTTGTGAACATGTCCACAAACTTTTTATCACTTTTTTTTTTTTTTT
>NW_012109150.1:0-3209 GCF_000951045.1 Mandrillus leucophaeus
GGGTCTCAAACTCCTGACCTCAAGTGATCCACCTGCCTCGGCCTCCCAAAGTGCTGGGATTATAGGCGTGAGCCACTGTGCCCGGCCTTAAATAGTCTTAATATCAGAAAGTACTAATGAAAAGGGGTATGGATCTTCTCTGTGTCCTTTTCAATTTCTCTACGGAATAAGTAAGGGAATGATACTATAAGGATGTTAGCATATATTGAAAACTTACTATGGGCTTAGCACCATTCTAAGCACTTGGATTTAGAAGCTGTGAACTTATTTCAAAAAATTTAAATATTTGACATTAAACACAAAAGTTAAAAGCAGCCACAGACTGATATGTACATCATGCAAATTAGGTAAATATATTTCGAACTGACTTGGGGGTACATGAAGATTTGTAAATGTTACATCTTAAACTACTACTTTCACCTGGAAAAAATATTCAGAAGTCCTGGACTGCGTTATTAATATCATATGTGAGATATTTTTGGTGAATGACAGTCACTCAAATTCTCTCGTCGTTTAGGATCCTGAGCTTTTTATTAATACACTAGTTTTAAGGATTCTTGGCAAGGAACAACTTTCAAACCACTCATGATTCTACTGCAATAAAAAATGTTCAAGTCAGTTTAACTATTCTTGAGAAAAAAGCTAGGGTGAGTCAATGTACATCCATCTTCAGCTTCATTTTGAGGCTGTTTTCATTAGCAGGTAGTGAAATTTAAAGCAGTGCTACGTTACACAGGAATAAACAAACATATCAAAAGAGGAGAAAGTTTACAGGCCTCATGAAACAACAGTGCAAAACAAGTTCAAGTAACTTTTCAAGTAATCTGGATACCTTTCACTCCCAATCAAAACACCAGGCAAACAATGGAGAATTTAAAAACATAATCTATACTGTTATAAAATACAAAATTACCAGTTTCTCTCTTTTTTTGAGACAGAGTCCAGCCCAGGCTGGAGTGCAGTGGCACGATCTCAGCTCACTGCAACCTTCACCTCTTGGGTTCAAGCCATTCTCCTGCCTCAGCGTCCCAAGTAGCTGGGATTACAGGCACCTGCCACCACACCTGCTTGATTTTTGTATTTTTAGTATCGGGTTTCACCATGTTGACCAGGCTGGTCTTGAACTCCTGACCTCAAATCCTTTGTCCACCTCAGCCTCCCAATTACAGGCATGAGCTACTGCTGTCTCTTATACACATCTAGATGTGTATAAGAGACAGGTATAATAATCATATATTTAAGTTAGGTTCACAAAACTCAGAAAGGTGATTGGTTAGTCTTTAGAACTGGGTCACAAACTAATACTTATTACACAAGAAATGCAACTTTGAGCATAGCCTTTGGGAAGTTTAGGAGACTCTATTAAAGACGATAGCAAGGATTTATAAGAAAATGAGTAGGGAGACAGAAAAAAGTAGCAGATTCTTATGATAGTGTTATTTTAAAATATTAATATATTTCAAGTATCTGAATTCATAATTTCAAATAATTTTTGGAGCAATAACTGTTTAGGAATCATAACTGACTACAAATCCAGTGGCTTCCACTCATATTCTCTTTTTCTTCTTTTATTGCTCCAGGGTGAATAACTTATAATCATTGTGGCCAATATTTGTACAGAGTGTCAGCTAGAAATTTTCTTTACATCATTAACACTTTTAGTTGATTCAAATCTAAGTTTTTAGTAGCGGACATTATTATCAGAACATATGTAGTTAATTCATCATGCCCACTGGTTGCTAACCTGTAATAAGGGAGATGACTCTAAGAGGAATAATACACTAAAGATCAAATTACACCTGCTCCTTTTGAAACTATAGCTTACGAACTTCAGAATGGAGCCTCGTGTCAATGCCCTGCTCTTACGTCTAACAGAAAGTTTCATGATGTCTCAGATAAACCAAAGACAAGACAGAGTTCTGGTGGTGCTTGGAATTTCAAAATAGGATTAATATACAACAAATTTTAGATTTAAGTTACTCAGAGGGTTAACAATTCTTTTTTCACAAACACCCTTACTTTAGGAGAAGTAGGTGTTTTATATTGAACATGGTATTTGAAAGCTGAGAACTCTTTTTCAGGAGATTTCCTTGCCATCCAAGGAAGAATATATTTGGTATAGTTTCATATATTGTGTTTACATTAGGCAGTCTCTAACATAGCAACAGGCTATTAAATATTTATATCAAGCAATTAGAATCTCATTTAAAACAACAAATGTTCTTGAATATTACCAAAACAAAAATCTTTTCTTTGAAATTTTAACATAGAATGCAGATGAGTTTTCTCCTTCCTTTAGGTAATGATGGTCCCTTTATACTTACCGTACAATTGTCCCTTTAAATGTTCTATAATTAATGGCACAAGGCAAGTAAAGCATACTTTCAATCAAACATGGAAATATTTTCTTACGTACTTCATTCCTGCTTCCCTCAGGCTCCCTTCCCACATACTGCCCTCCACACATAATATGTGTTAAGTGCATATGACAGTAAGATTCGGCTCTTTGTCAGCTCTTCTAGGTGGACAGATTAATGTGATGATCCAGTACTAAAGTCATTGAGTCACCCCAAGAAAGATGAATTTTTCATGTTTATCAACATCTTATTTAATAATAGCAAGGACAACTTTTTTGCATATTATTCTTTAAAATGCTTATAAAAGGGCATTTTACTTTACATTATTAATTTTTTAACCAATCTGTAATTAATGTCTTAAACTAGACGACTGAAACTGAAGGTTTTAAAAAATCAAACTAAAGTGAATATATAGCCTGAAATTGTAGTAAAATATCAGCGTGCTAGTGATTAAACAAAACCTAAATCAGAGCACTTTCCTACATCACTATAGTCATATCGAATAGTGACTACATAAAATGAGAAATTGTCTGCATCATATGAATACTATTAATGACAAGCCTTTTTTTATTAAAATGGCAAGAATACAAATAGCTTAGATCAGTAAAATACAGTAGCATTCAGGCTCTAATATGAACATTACATCAAAGCCTATGGATAGATAAGGTAAGAGATTTAGGAAATTGGGGGAGGAAGGAAACATCACTTATCTTGTTACTCTAGATTACAGACAATAAAATAAAATGGCAATTAAGTTGATTGCAGTACTTGAAAGAAAACTTATTAAAAATACAGATTTTTAATAAAATCTTACATTCTTGACAGATATATCATCACCTACCTTTCTAAAAA
>NW_012109151.1:0-1406 GCF_000951045.1 Mandrillus leucophaeus
TCATTGGTAGCTTAATGGGGATGGCATTGAATCTATAAATTACCTTGGGCAGTATGGCCATTTTCACAATATTGATTCTTCCTATCCATGAGCATTGTTCTTCCATTTGTTTGTGTCCTCTTTTATTTCACTGAGCAGTGGTTTATAGTTTTCCTTGAAGAGTTCCTTTATATCCCTTGTAGGTTTGATTCCTAGGTATTTTATTCTCTTTGAAGCTATTGTGAATGGGAGTTCATTCATGATTTGGCTCTCTGTTTGTCTGTTACTGGTGTATAAGAATGGTTGTGATTTTTGCACATTGATTTTGTATCCTGAGACTTTGCTGAAGTTTCTTATCAACTTAAGGAGATTTTGGGCTGAGACAATGGGGTTTGCTAAATATACAATCATGTCATCTGCAAACAGGGACAATTTGACTTCTCCTTTTCCTAACTGAATACCCTTTATTTCTTTCTCTTGCCTGATTGACCTGACCAGAACTTGCAACACTATGTTGAATAGGAGTGGTGAGAGAGGGCATCCCTGTCTTGTGCCAGTTTTCAAAGGGAATGCTTCCAGTTTTTGCCCATTCAGTATGATATTGACTGTGGGTTTGTCATAGATAGCTCTTATTATTGTGAGATACGTTCCATCAATACCGAATTTATTGAGAGTTTTTAGCATGAAGGGCTGTTGAATTTTGTCAAAGGCCTTTTCTGCATCTATTGAGATAAACATGTGGTTTTTGTCTTTGGTTCTGTTTATATGCTGGATTACGTTTATTAATTTGCGAATGTTGAACCAGCCTTGCATCCCAGGGATGAAGCCCACTTGATTGTGGTGGATAAGCTTTTTGATATGCTACTGGATTTGGTTTGCCAGTATTTTATTGAGGATTATTGCATTGATGTTCATCAGGGATATTGGTCTAAAATTCACTTATTTTGTTGTATCTCTGTCAGGCTTTGGTATCAGGATGATGTTGGCCTCGTAAAATGAGTTAGGGAGGATTCCCTCTTTTTCAATTGATTGGAATAGTTTCAGAAGGAACGGTATCAACTTCCCCTTGTACCTCTGGTAGAATTCGGCTGTGAATCTGTCTGGTCCTGGACTTTTTTTGGTTGGTAGGCTATTAATTATTGCCTCAATTTCAGAGTCTGCTATTGGTCTATTCAGGGATTCAACTTCTTCCTGCTTTAGTCTTGGGAGAGTGTAAGTGTCCAGGAAATTATCCATTTCTTCCAGGTTTCCTAGTTTACTTGCATAGAGGTGTTTATAGTATTCTCTGATGGTAGTTTGTATTTCTGTCGGGTTGGTGGTGATATCCTCTTTATCATTTTTTATTGCGTCTCTTTGATTCTTCTCTCTTTTCTCTTTATTAGTCTTGCTAGCGGTCTATCAGTTTTGTTGATCTTTTCAAAAAACCA
>NW_012109152.1:0-1114 GCF_000951045.1 Mandrillus leucophaeus
AGCACTTCAGGAGGCTGAAGTGGGAGGATTGTTTGAGACCAGGAGTTCAAGATCCACCTGGGCAACATCACAAGACCCCACCTCTACGAATTTTTATTTTATTTTATTTTATTTTGAGACCAGGTCTCACTCTGTCATCCAAGCTGGAATGCAGTGACACAATCTCAGCTCACTGCAACCTCCACCTCCTGGGCTCCAGTGATCCTCCCACCTCAGCCTCCTGAGTAGCTGGGATTACAGGCGCCCACCACCATGCCCAGCTAATTTTTGTATTTTTAGTAGAGACGGGGGTCTCACCATGTTGCCAGGCTGGTCTCAACCTCCTGGCCTCAAACAATCCTCTCACTCAGTCTCCCAAAATGCTGGGACTATAGGCATGAGCCACCACACCCAGCCAAAAATGTTTTTTAAAATTAGCCATGTGTTGTGGTGTGTGCCTGTAGTCCTAGCTACTTGGGAGGCTGAGGCAGAAGGATCACTTGAGCCCAGGAGTTTGAGGTAACAGTGAGCATAATCATGCCACAGCACTCCAGCCTGGAAGACAGAGCTAGACTCTGTGTCTTAAAAAAAAAAAAAAAAAAAGAGGACGAGAGAGAGGGAGTGAGAAATACCTCAATTCCCTATAAATTGGTGATGTGGTATTTAAAGAATAGACAGGGTAGTCACAGTGGCTCACTCAGACCTGTAATCCCAGCATTTTGGGAGGCCAAGGCTGGAAGACTGCTTACGCCCAGGAGTTCAAGACCAGCCTGGGCAACATAGCGAGACCTGAAAAATAATAAATAAAGGATAGAGAATTATGCTGTAAGATACCCTATAAAAAAATCTGGGGATCATAGGATCTAAAGTATTTAATGTAAAAGTATGTCACTGTAATCTCCTCTTACATTAAACATTACTTTGTCTTTTAGCTTTTTATTTTTATTTTTTTATTTTATTTTATTTATTTATTTTTTTGAGACGGAGTCTCGCTCTGTCGCCCAGGCTGGAGTGCAGTGGCCAGATGTTGGCTCACTGCAAGCTCCACCTCCCGGGTTCACACCATTCTCCTGCCTCAGCCTCCCGAGTAGCTGGGACTACAGGCACCCGCCACCTCGCCCTGCTAGTTTTTTGT
>NW_012109153.1:0-2682 GCF_000951045.1 Mandrillus leucophaeus
ACCCGATTTTCCAGGTGTTGTGTGTCTCAGTTCCCCTGGCTAGGAAAAGGGATTCCCTTCCCCCTTGTGCTTCCCAGGTGAGGCAATGCCTCGCCCTGCTTCAGCTCTCACTGGTCGGGCTGCAGCAGCTGACCAGCACCGATCGTCAGGCACTCCCCAGTGAGATGAACCCAGTACCTCAGTTGAAAATGCAGAAATCACCGATCTTCTGTGTGGCTCGCGCTGGGAGTTGGAGACTGGAGCTGTTCCTATTTGGCCATCTTGCTCGGTATCGGTTTTCTTTTCTTGTAATGTCCTTATTTGGCTTTGGTTTGAGGTAATATTAGCCTTAAAATAAGTTTAGAAGTATATTCTACTCTTCAAGTTTTTGAAAGAGTCTGAGAAGGATTGGAATTAATTCATCTTTAAATGTTTACTAAAATTCACTGGTAAAGCCATCTGGTTGTTTTTTTTGCTGTTATTGTTGGAGCTCTTTGATTATTGCTTCAATTATATTACTCATTATTGATCTAGATTTTTTATTTCTTCATTCAGTATTGGCAAGTTATGTGATGCCAGCAGTTTTTCTATTTCTTCTAAGTTATTCAATGTGTTGGCATATGTGTGTTTCACGCTAGTTTCTTATGATCTTTTGTATTTCTGTGATATCATATTTAATATTTACTCTTTCATTTATAACTTTATGTATTTTAACCTTATCTCTTGGCTTGAAGATTTGTCAATTTTGTTTATATTTTTAAAAAGGCAACTCTTGGCCAGGTGCGGTGGCTTATGCCTGTAATCCCAGCACTTTGGGAGGCCGAGGCGGGCAGATCACGAGGTCAGGAGATCGAGACTATCCTGGCAAACATGGTGAAACCCCATCTCTACTGAAAATACAAAAAAATAAAAAAATAAAAAAATAAGGCAACTCTTAGTTTCAATAATGTTTTCAATTATCACTCCAAACTCTATTTCATTTATTTCCATTCCATTGTTTATTATTTTCTTTCTTTTGCTAATTTTGGGCTTAATTTGGTCTACATATTTTAGTTTCTTGGGCTATAAAACTAGATTTTTTTAATTTGAGTTTTTTAAGGTAAGCATTTATTTTTATAAACTTTCCTTTTAGAGCTGCATTTGCTGCATCCCATGAATTTGCGTATGTTGTGTTTCTATTTTTGTTTATCTCAAGATCTTTTTAGATTGTTTCCTAATTTCTTATTTCACTCATTGATTGTTCAGGAGTTCAATTTCCACATATTTGTAAATTTTCCAATTTTCCTCCTGTTATTGATTTCTAGTTTTATACCATTGAGGTAGGAAATGATACTTAATATTATTTCAATGTTTTTAATTTGGTAAGACTTATTTTGTGGACTATCATGTGATCTATCCTGAAGAATGTTCTTTGTACACTTGACAAGAACGTGCATTTTTCTGCTGTCTGATAGCACATTCTGTATTTATCTGTTAAGTCTATTTGGTCTACCAGTGTTATTTATGTCAACTTTATCTTTATTGACTTTCTATTTGGATAATCTATCCAATGTTTAAAGGGAATTATTAAAGTCCCTTACTGTTGTTGTTTTGCGTTCTATTTCTCCCTTCAGTTTTATTAGTATTTGTTTTATTATATTTATATTCTGCAATATTGGGTACCTATATGTTTACAATTTTTATACCTTTTGATGAATTGATCCCTTTACCATTATACAGTGACCTCATTTGTTTTTTGCAATAGGTTTTTACTGGAATTCTTTTTTTTTTTTTTGAGACAAAGTTTTGATCTTCTTTCCCAGGCTGGAATGCAATGGCATGATCTCGGCTCGCTGCAACCTCCACCTTGGGGGTTCAAGTGATTCTCCTGCCCCTGCCATCCAAGTAACTGGGATTACAGGCATGTGCCACCATGCCCAGCTTATTTTGTATTTTTAGTAGAGATGGGGTTTCAGCATGTTGGTCAGGCTAGTCTCAAACTCCTGACCTCGGGTGACTCACTTGCCTCAGCCTCCCAAAGTGCTGGGATTACAGACATGAGCCACCATGCCTGGCCTTGAAATTCTATTTCGTATTATATACATATAGTCACCCCTGCTCCCTCTTCATTGCTAATTGCCTGGAATATCTTTGTTACATCCTTTTGCTTTCAACCTATATGTGTTCTTAAAGTAAGTTTCTTGTGGGCAGCGATTGTTGGACTTTGTTTTCATTTTTAATCCATTCAACCGCTCTGCCTTTTGATTGGAGAAAAGAATTCATTTATGTTAAAGCAATTATTGGTATATAAGAACTTACTATTGCCACTTTGTTAATTGTTTCCTATTGTTTTGTGGTTCTTTTGCTTCTTTTATCCTCTCTCATGTCTTCCTTTCTTTTTCTTATTTTTCTTTTTTTTATTATACTTTAAGTTCTAGGGTACATGTGCACAACATGCAGGTTTGTTACATATGTATACTTGTGCCATGTTGGCGTGCTGCACCCATTAACTTGTCATTTAGGTATAACTACTAATGCTATCCCTTCCCCTCCCCCCACCCCACGACAGGCCCCAGTGTGTGGTATTCCCCTTCCTGTGTCCAAGTGTTCTCACTGTTCAATTCCCACCTATGAGTGAGAACATGCAGTGTTTGGTTTTTTGTCCTTGCGATAGTTTGCTGAGAATGATGGTTTCCAGCTGCATCCATGTCCCTACAAAGGACA
>NW_012109153.1:7147-36907 GCF_000951045.1 Mandrillus leucophaeus
ATTGATTCTTCCTATCCATGAGCATGGAATGTTCTTCCATTTGTGTCCTCTTTTATTTCATTGAGCAGTGGTTTGTAGTTCTCCTTGAAGAGGTCTTTTACATCTTTTGTAAATTGGATTCCTAGGTATTTTATTCTCTTTGAAGCAATTGTGAATGGGAGTTCACTCATGATTTGGCTCTCTGTTTGTCTGTTATTCCTGTATAAGAATGCTTATGATTTTCGCACATTGATTTTGTATCCTGAGACTTTGCTGAAGTTGCTTATCAGCTTATGGAGGTTTGGGGCTGAGACGATGGGGTTTTGTAAATATACAATCATGTCATCTTCAAACAGGGACAATTTGACTTCTTCTTTTCCTAATTGAATAACCTTTATTTCTTTCTCCTGCCTGATTGCCCTGGCCAGAACTTCCAACACTATGTTGAATAGGAGTGGTGAGAGAGGACATCCCTGTCTTGTGTCAGTTTTCAAAGGGAATGCTTCCAGTTTTTGCCCATGAATTTGAATATACATTTACCTTTACTGGTGAGCTTTCTATTTTTATGCTGTTACTTAGCATCCTTTTATTTCAGCTTAAAGAGCTCCATTTAACATTTCTGGTAAAATAGATTGAGTGGTGATAATCTGTCCCAATACAAAATAATACTATAGCCAGCTTATTTGGCAGTTCTTTTTTTCCCCAATACTTTTAGTATATCATTATACTCCCTCCTGGCCTACAAGGTTTCTGCTGTGAAATCAGATGGTACTCTTACAAAGGCTTATTTGTAGGTGATGAGTCTCTTTTCTTTTGCTGCTTCCAAAATTTGCCCTGTCTTTGAATATTGACAATTTCATTATAATGTGTCTTAGGATTATCTTCTCTGAGTGGCTCTTACTTGAGGACTTTTGTGGTTCATAAATACCTCCCTAAATTTGGAACATTTTCAGCCATTATTACTGGAAATAAGCTTTCTGCCCTCCTTTTTTTCTTATCCTTCTGGGACCCCTGTAACATATATATTTGTTCATTTGATGGTATCCCATAGGTCTCATACACTTTCTTCACATTTTTTCATTCTTTCTGTTCCTTTAATCTACTAATTTCAAATGACCTGTGTTCTCATTGATACTTTGCTCTGCATGATCAAATATGCTGTTGAAGCTTTCTATTGAATATTCTGTTTCTGTTATTGTATTCTTCAGCTCTAGGATTTCTGCTTGATTTTTAAAAGTTTTCTATTTTTTTCCTATTAACCTTCTCATTTCATTCATCTATTATTTACCTGGTCTTGTTTAGTTCTTGATCCATATTCTCCTGTGTCTCACTGAGCTTCTTTGAGTTGACTGTTTTGAACTATTCATTAGGTAACTCTTAGATTTTTATTTTTGGGGAGTTGGTTATTGGAGCTTTATGTTTCCTTTGGGGATGACATATTTGCTTGATTCTTCATAACCTGTGTAGTCTTGTATTAGTTCATGTGCATTTGAAGAGGTAAACATCCCTTGAAGTCTTCATAGATTGGTTTTGGATGGTAAATAACTTCCCCTGTTGGACCCGTGGGCTAATGAGATTGACCTCTATGATGGCAGTAGAGTGCACATATAGCTGGATCACATGGTTGCTGCTGGGTCTGCAGTAGAGTCTACAATTGGCAGGCCTATTATCAGAGGTTTGGAAAGTTGTGGATCCTACCTGGTCTCTCAATAGATAGCATTGCTTTCAGGACCTTGGTCAGTATAGCTGATGCTGGAGCAGGGTCTGCAGTTGGGTCTGCAGATGCCAGGCCTGTTACCAGATGCATACATGGGTGTGGCTCCTATTAAGTCCTGAGAAGGACTCCCATTGGTTCACTTGGTGGGTCCCTAGGTAGGCATGACTGATCCCACACTGTTGTTGAGAGATGATGAATCTGAATCACAGGGGTGTGTTAAGATCTCCAGTCAAACTAATTTCAATGGGCCTGTCTCAGGGTGCATACAAGAGGCGCTCCTACCAGTGCACTTTTGTTTGTGGATAGCTGCAAAATTATTGCTGCCTAGGATATTTAAAGGGGGCAACTTCTTATTTCACCATTTTGTTAATATCTTACCTAAGATTTCAAAAAATATTATTATATTATCAGCTCAACCTTGCAAATGGGCTATTATTAATCTAATGTTACAGTTGAGGAAACTGAGGCTAAATAAAAAGATTAAGTAATTTTTCTTAGGTCTTTAGTAAATTGTGGCTAGTGGACTGAAGAGAATTTAAGAAACAGTTATGTGAAGACGAACACAGATCAGGAGGTGGCAAGTGGGAGGAAGACTATGAGAGAATTAAACGTGTTCTATAAAGCTGGGGACAAATATGATTCCACTAAAAGGAAATCTTGTAAGTGGAAAGGAAAATGTAAGTGTGTATTAACCTTGTTTGAAAAATAGAACTATTAGGGCAGAATGCAATCCTATTTACAAAGAAACGAGAGCTGACAGTTTCTCCTCTTTATCACTGTAAGCATGAAAAGGCTATTTCTTACCTCTCCACATGAGCTCCTCTTCTTGCATGCTTACTCAGAGAGTTAGCTCTGCACAGAGAGGGTGATGAAGTAGGACAGCTGGAGGAAGGATCCAACTACTCCACCATTGTCCGGAGTAATTCTTCTCTTGTCCCATGTTTCATATTCCATGCCAGAATGTTTCCCTGCAAGTATCCCAGTCCACGTCCTTGATGGTGTTTTGCTGTGCTTTGAGCTTGTCTTCTTAGAAGGGAGCATCCTACCTTTCACCACATTGACTACATTTATTCCTGCACCTGAGAAGACTTCTGATCATTAAATTTGATTCATATCATCTCAGTAATGTGTTAGTGCCCACATAAGTTGGCAACCTGAGCAGCTCTCCAAAGGCCTAAACCTTAAATCTATTTCTCTTTCTAGACAGTCACTAATACAAACATTCATTCCACAATCATTATCATTTATTCCCTGCTCTAATCTTTATGAACACAATAGTGAACAAAATAGGCATCACCCCTTTACATGTGAACTTTACACACTTCCTCTATCTCTCTCATTCTGAGGAATAATGGGAAAAAGGAAATTAAGTATTCATTCTATGTCAATCAAGGACATCTTTTCTACATATGAAGAAAGAAACAAGATCACATCAAACGACATTGTTTCCCTTAATCACTTTTATCACTTAAATTTTAATTGTAGCCTTTTGTACTATATCAACAGGCAGAAAGAAGTGGATGTGACAATTTTTGGCTCAAATCAGCCTTCCTAGATTAAAATGTGTATACCTTACCTTCCCAATAGAGACAATGAGTCTCTCCTCACCAAGTTGCTTGGATCAAACCCACTCTTGAGTCTCTAGGGCTCAGGGGAGTTCAGTGGGCTAATAGGCAATCCCAGTTGAACCTTGGCAGACCTTCCCTTCAAACCTCAGGGGTTGCTGGATTTGTAATACAACTCCAAAGGCATGTATGAATCAGCTGCAGTGGAAGTGTTTGCCTGTGGCATTTTTCCAAGACCCTGTTAGAAGTCTCTCAGAAGAGCCTGACAACACATATTATAAAGGCTGAAAAAGGATGATTATGGTCTGCCATTTGAAGAATCTAGACATGGACTACACATCCAGTTTTCTACATTATAGATGAAAATGCAAATGCCCTTAAATATAAGCTGTCCATCCAGTACCATCTACTGTATATTGGCTGCAAATACAGTGAAGATGTTTGTAATCATCTCAACTCTTCCATGGGATATTGGTAAACTTAAATGATGGAAAGCTCATATTCTGGTACAAATTTGGTATCCTAACCATATCAATTCCTGACTTAATGCATCATCTTTCATTAAACAGTATGACTAGCCACTGAGAAAGACTTATCTTCTGATGTTGATATGTGCTTTTAGAATAGACATACCCTAACCATGTTAAGCAGCCTGAATCTGAGAACTTTAATGCATTAACAGAATGCTGCCAAGAAAGAAAGAAAGAGAAAGAGAGAGAAGAAAGAAAGAAGGAAAGAAAAAGAAAGAAAGAGAAAGAGAGAAAGAAAGATAAAGAAAGAAAGAAAAAGAAAGAAAAAATAAAGAAAGAAGAAAGAGAAAGAAAGAAAAAAACTGTTTCTTATGAAGACTGATGGAGAGTTTTAACACTTGCATAGGAGAACAAGGCAATGAGAAAAGACAAATTATGGTTGAGTGGTGCTCAAGTTAAGCAGAAAAACTTTGGGAAAAACATTCTTTTCAACCCTCAATCCTGCTTTATTAGACTATAACTAATTATAAATAAATGAATAGATTTTTAATCTCAAAGTTGTGTAAATATAATTTTTCCCCTCGCTATAAAGAAAATAAGCCCCTTTCTGAAACAGCATACCTTCTACAAAGATGTTATGAGATGAAATAGACACAGTCTTTTGGGGAGATCCCAAAAGATGATTAATCTCACATATAATGTGAGGCTGCTTTTAGGCACAAAATAGTTCGTGCTCTCTATGGTCAATTTCAGATTTGCTTAAGCAGAGTTACCAAAGAGGGGTAAGGAAATTATATTTGATACATGAGTAGGGAGAAAGGTAAAGAAATTGCCCAGAACTATTATATGTTGAAAAAACAGTTCTGAGAGCAGCTGGAGGGAAAACCGCTGCCATGCGGATTACTGACATTATAATTTCCTGGTTTTCAGTTTCAAGTTGGCACTGTGTTCAAGCTGACAATGTGTTTACTTCTTGATAGTCAAAATACTTAGTTAAATACTGGTGGTTTCATTCTTAGCCATTTAAAACGTGTACAAATTCACTCAGCCCCTGACTCCCCTTCACAAATATATCTGTGTTGGTGTATTTCTTATTTCCTTCTTCCTTCTGTGTTCCTAACCAATTTTCTTTCATCACCTGTAGGACATCAATCCAGTGGTTTATCTCTTTTACTTTTCCCTTCAATGATTCCTCACTGGAGGATTTTTTCCCATGAAGCTAAAAAAATACACTAAATTCATGCATTCCAAAACAGTCATTGATAAATGTACAAAATTGTGACAAGTGGAAAGGAATACAGAGCTGTATATGTAGAACGAACTCAACGTCAAAAAAAAATTGCATAGAACAGTCTTGAAGCAAATAGAACAAAACTTTAGTATTCTCTGAGTCATGGGATTTTAGATGAATTTCATTCTTCACACTTTCTCATAGCCTCTAAACTTTGTACAAATTAACATACATTATTATTTACAGAAAGAAAATTTAAAAAATACATTTGGGAAGACTTATAGTATTATGTAATATTTATCCAGCCAAGCAAATATCTGTATTTATACCATTTCTTCAGTTTCTGTTAATTCCTCAACTCACCACTATCTGAATTCCATCTTCCCTGCTTCACAGAGAAGCTCTGGTTGATTCAGGCTAACCTTCATTCTTGCCAAATTAAAGGACTATCAATCCTTGTCATGAGGAATTCCACTGCTGCATTTGCCTTTGTTGACATCTTTCTTCACTTAAAACATTCTCCTCCCTTAATTACCATTCATACCTTTGGGTCTGTCTCTATCATGATACCCTCTTTCTCCTCTAATTCCTTAAATGCTGAGACATTTTAAAAGGCTTAGTCATAAATAGGCTGCTTTTCTCTCTCTTTTCGCCCTCCCAGGGCAATACCATTCACACAAATACTGTAGATTATCCAATGCACATATGCTGGCCAATCTGAAATCCCTAGTTCTTATTCTGATCTAAACTGTTTTAAAGTTTAGGGGACATAAATGTACTTCATGTACATAATAAGAGATATAGTAGCCATTTTAAAGAACACATTTAGTAGATTTTCCAATATAATATATTTTATACTTCAGACAGAAGTTTGAACTTGTACATACAGGATAGTTCTTATCATAGCTAACTGGGAAAAATATACTCAGATACAATCACATAACAAAAACTCAAAGAAGATGTGTATTTTCACATTTGGTTTTATTGGTGCTTACGTGGTAGATTTTAAATTTCAATAAAACTGTAAATAAAACTGAAAGAATGCAAATGCAATACAACAAAAATACTCCAAAATAAAAGCAAAAATTTGTACTATCACTTGAAGAGAAAATTATTATGACAAGTGCTGTAGATAACTGATTATTTTATTGGTCGCATGTAATCTTACAGTGAGTGATAATCAGACATTCTAAAATATCTAGTGAAATTTTATAAATGGTAATGACACATTAGCTTGAATTTTTTCTTTTTTCTGTTTCTTTATCTCTCAAGGATGTCCAAAGCATTAGAAAATCAAATAATAATGTACAGTTATCAGGCACTCACTTGGCAAATGGTTAAAGAATGATAAAAAGTGCTAATATATCCATTGGATTGTTGAAAAATTAACTAAGAAATTAAATTCCTACTTGGTGTAATTAGTCTTTGTACTGCTAGTTCTTTAAAACAGAGATGTCATTTCTTTTCAGGAGCCTTGTGCCATTCACAGTGCCCTAGATTGTGAGTTAACAAACCTGGTTCAAAATTGGGCTCTGCCTTAGACTTTATGTGAATTCTGGCAAGTCATTTTTACTCTCTGAGCCTCATGTTCTCCAACTGTAAAGGAGGGAAGAATATAGCAGTATTGTTGTGGAACAGTGCATGTAGAAGCAAAATTACTCTGTCAAACACTGTGTGGAATGGAAAGTCCATTGAATTTCTTGAAACAATCATTAAATTCCTAATTTAAAAGGAATAGAGAGTATAACTTTCGCCCCGGGATAGGGTTAATGGATGTTTAAAAAGTACAAAAAAAGTACTTTCTGAGGTTTTTACAAAGAGCAGTATTTTTGTTCTTAACTTTTCACAGGTCTTGTACAAGCAGCTCTGATTAAGTGTGTACTGGCACGTTCACCCAGAGAGGGTAGATCTGGGATCACTCTCAGCTTCTAAGGTCTGGGGACCTTGGTGTGCATTTATTTCTTCATTCAACGGTTATTTAGTGAGACTTATTGTATGCCAGCAACTAGTAGATACTGAGCATAGTGTTGGACAAAAACCTTATGTTATTATTTACTCTTCTATTTGCTAACTGGAAAATCTTGGGTCAGTCGCTTAAACTACCTGGCTCTCAGTTTCCTCAGGCTTAAAATGAAATGAGATAAATTATTTTTCTACTCTGTTTCTGTAATCCTGGAACTGATTAGGAGGTGAGATACTTTCTAAAATATTAATATGTTCCTTTAATTATTCTCCTTCTACATATATAATTTATTTTTAAAATGTTTTAGAAAACATTTGGAAAATCAATGTTTAACTTAGGCTATTTGGAAATCTTAAACACTAATATGCTTTTTCTTTTGCTCTTCATAAGTTTCTTTTGGAAGTAAGTGTGTAAGTAATGAATAAAACATCTAACTGCATATGTGTGCAGATGCAAATAGAATTAGGCATTTCATAGCTGGTTGGAGCAAGAATTCCTCTTCTGTCTCTCTCTTCACTTACACTGCTGCTTGGAAAAGGCAGGCAGAGAGAGACATTTCATATCCATGGCTAGTCAAAAAGTGACTGTTTTCTGGGGATAGGAAGACAGTAATGACATCCTCTAACTCTGGAAAACTTTACCACCAGAAGTTTAAGATCTGAGACAATCTGGGAGAATCACTGGAGATTTACCATAAACCCCGAGGACCATCCTTGAGGCAGCAGGAATTATCTGGAGTCTGAAGAGCACTTCTACCTGCAAAGGACATTCTTCCTATGGAGAAGATTGTATCTTTACCCACTGTTACTGTATGATACGGTCCCAAACAATCAGTACAAGTGGGGAAGTTTCTCAGGTTTCACAACTCAGCATGAGATAAGATGGCAGAATTAATCAAAGTGAAAACATAGTATATGTCACTGAAATTAATAAGTTTTTAAAGTTATTTGAATAGTCTGTGGAAATCTGGATTTGTGTCACTGACATGTACTCCTTTCTGGTGATCTGAATACTACTGGAGGGTTAAATTCAAATTTTGAGCTCATATTTAAAAGCAAGCTGAAAACACATAAAAGTCCCAACATTTCTGTTTTTATAAATTTTTATATCTGGGACCATATAATGTTGAAAACAGAAGGGAAAGATAAAACATACATCTTTGCATGTTTTAACAATTCTAAATGAGAAATTAATGTTCACTAAAACCTTTTCTATAAAGAGACAGACCTAAAAGTGATAAAAAGAAATAGCATTGGAAGGCGGCGGGAGCAATGTCATGTATCTAGTGTTGTATTTTACACGTTATCTGCTAGTATGGTTTCACCGCAAATTTATTGAAGCTGGTGCCCATCGTACCCTGTGCGTCTCATTTTTAGAACAATCATTTATGGGTGTGAGAGGATGCCTAGGAGAGCATAAGGGTTCTGTGTCAATCAAAGCTAATCACTGGTACACGCAGAGGGTTTTGTTGGCCTCCATGCTCTAAGCCGTGCTTCCACATCTGTGTTTGAAGAGATTAGAGAGGTGCTTCATACAAGAACTGTATTAGTTAAAGCTGATCGACAGTATTTGGAATAAATCATGAAAAAGTTGAGTGCCAGAAGGGAAGGCATGGCAAGTGGGAGATTGAAACTGACGAAGACTAAATCCCTCCTCCCTTTCCCCCAATTTGTATTTGGGGTTTGCTCACTGGAGGGCATACCAGGTGCCATGCTGTTGCCACTTCCTAGCAAACACGCAGCAGCTCAGCCAACAAGCCTGGCGCCAATGCTCTCAGCGACATGCTCACCACACTTTGGCAGAGGGTTCCAGTTTTATTTGAGGTGCTTCACGGAAAACAGATTAGCCCAAGCCAGTAAGTGTGATTTTAGGACCAAGGATGGGAAAGAATGAAAAGTGAAAAGGATCCCAGCAACAATGAACACCAAAGCCCCTCTCTGTTTGCAGCACTCTTCTCCCTGCATGAAGGCCATACACGGGCAAATAAATTATGAGTGACAAGTATTTGAACCAATAAAGAGGGCACTATATTTTATATGCAGTAAATTTAATTCCAGATTGTGTTTCACCTCAGCAGGGTGACATGTTTATTGCCAGTGAAAGATGAAAGCCGAGGGAGTTAGAGACAAGCGTCAGCAGTTCTAGTGGGCACCCGCAAAATGAAGATTTGACAGACCAGTGGCTGAGCCCTTGAAATGAAATGCCAGATCAAATTTTACCCCAAAGGGGTCAGATGTACTGTCGTGCCCCCAAACTCGCAATACCAGCTGAATAAATGAGCCAGGTTCAGCTGAGAGCAGGAGGCCAAGAGCATGCTCTGCGAATTTCTGCTCACAGGATCATCAGCTTTTCCAAGTGCAGCAAGCCTGGGAGTGCCGGATGAGGTGTATCTGAGGGAGGATGTGAAGTGCTGCTGCCTCCATGGGGCTCTAAGTGTCATTTTAAAAATCTATTAAACAGATCGAAAAGTAGAAGTGAGTCTAAATTGATCTGCCCGTCTCTCAATTTCATCCTACAAGCGCTCAGCTCAGGTGTTCAATTTATTGAACCATAACCTCTTTTTAAACAATCAGCATCAACACGCAATAAATATGCTCTGCAAGGGCAATATTTACATGCATGACTCATTGTTTTGGAAGATTTATTTATGGGGGAACTGACCAGCAATTATATTGGAGTTCCTTTGGCAGACTATGGCACAGTGGCATGCGGGCATGGTTCTGGTTACTGCAAAAAGTAAGCACATTGAAAGAGACTAATTCTTTTTTTTTTTTTTTTCCTACAAAACAGACCCTATGTCCTCATTGCAAGTGTGGGGAAGCTTTTACGTTGTAATCTATACATGACTTCACTCTTCATCTAGAAAAAAAAAGGAAAGAAAAATAAAAGTAAAAGAATGAAAATAAAGAGAAATGAAAAGGGTCTGGTCTAAGGAAAGTATGTCCATGAAGAGTTTACCAGATAATTCCTATAGTGATGTTGATTTGTGTAAAATAACCAATCTTTCTTTTCGTCACTTACAAAACAAGTTCTATTATCC
Source organism: Mandrillus leucophaeus (assembly GCF_000951045.1). NCBI lineage: Eukaryota > Metazoa > Chordata > Mammalia > Primates > Cercopithecidae > Mandrillus > Mandrillus leucophaeus. The sequence continues at coordinate 17,113 of NW_012109153.1, forward strand.
AATATATGGATTGGGCTAGTCAAGTGCTTTCAAACTCATTTGGGTAGACATAGTGTCATCAACTCTTGAATCAATCAGAAGGGTTAACATTTTAATCAGTTCCTTTCACTGACTCTGTCCTGTAGGGAAGACAGTAGAATCTACCATGTATTTAACTTCGCTTAAATGTATTTTAAGCATGCTTCTCATAGTTCAGTGTCATAAAGATGAAAATGTAAAATTTCTGGACCTTGTAATTTCAGAGTTACTTTCTCTCTGTCGTGACTTACTTTGTACATCTTCTCTTTACTTTGTACATCTTTTACATATTATTACTGAAGCTGTGGAGAACATGTGTTCTCATGCCTGGATGGAGGTCTGGGAATTCGAATGATGTTATAAGCACCACCTCATTGATCTTTGGAGCTTTAGATGACGGACTTGCTTCCTGTTAGAGTGACCTCATATTTGGCGAATGAGAGTGACCTCATATTTGGCGAATGGAGCTCTGGAGCAGGAGCAAGGGAACCTGGACTCCTGGTGGTACCCTAAGATACAAGAACACTTGTGATATAAGTAAGAACAGCTACAATGAACAGTAATTGCCTCTCTAGTACTCACTCCTTGAGTATATTTTGAGAGTGAATGATGGTCTGAATGTGTTCAAATTTTGTAAGATTTTAAAATGAGAGTTGTTGTACGAAGGACACTTTCACACACAGATGAAAGGCACTTAATTGTGGAGCTTATAGCCATTCGATCACCCTTGCTAATACCGTACTCCAGCATTGTTTTCTGACCACCAATTTATTCTAGTTATTCAATCCCTTTTCTATGTTCTCCCATGTAGCCTAGTAGTGGAGCATTCTTAAGCTCATTTTCTCTGTGCTGCTCAAGTATTCCAGAAGTCTGTCTTTCATCACATTGATTGCATCTCTCCTTCCCGTAGGTTCTATGTGCTCTGACCTTCTGTATCTCTATGTTCCCCGCTGTTTTCTCTGTTTTCCTTTCCAGGCTTCTTTGTCTGTTCTTTTAAGCCCTCCCGTGTGAGCTGTGCTTAGAATAGAGTCCCATTTGTCTGACATATGCCCTTCCTTTTGGCCCAAGAGCCCTCAAAGACTCCACAGGCTTTCAAAGCCATACAGCATGTGTTCCTGCCAAATTAATCTATTGAGTTTGTTTTCCTTTTAGCAGCTCATAATTATTGATCCTACTTATAATTCATTATACGTTCTTGGGATAAAAGAAAGGTAGGAGGATTGGTAGGTTCCACACAACTGAAAATATTAATGATGTGAGAAGAGAAATGTTATTTGACTTAAGAACGGTCAAATTTGTTATAATCATTAATGTACAAGACTTCCAATACATTTTAAAGTTAGAATGAACGAATTTCACATCATGGACACATGATCTATTCTTATCCTCTTTTATTCTGTTCATCCTGCAACCCTGTTGTCAAGTACTTTTAACACCTTCTCTCACATTCCTCTTAGATTTGTTTTTGCTTTTCAAATCCACAGCCAACTTCAACATTCAGGTATTTTTCACTCTAACCCAGGCTACCTCAGGGACCTTCTAACCAGGGCATGAAACCTTTCTCTCTGTACCATGGTTTCCTGGAATCTGTTTCCTTTGTGTCTCCCCTGTAAAATTAAATTCAAACTACTTGTCATTCTGTTTAAAATCCTTCATTCTCTCACCATCCCAAACCCACTAACCTGACATTAGGTGTATGGTGTAATTATTGGAGGCTCAGTTTCCTCTTAAATGTTTGCACTGCCACGGTTTTTTTTTTTTTTTAAGATAGTGATAAGGCATGTATAATATTTACCATCATGCCTAGCACAAAATAGGCGCTCAATAAATGACACTTTATTATTTATTATGACAAATGGTCCTTCCGTTTCTACCTAGCTAATCTTTACCTTCTTCATAGAAGACGACTTCACATTCCTGTCCATCACACTTTGTTCATGCTTTTTTTTTTTTTTTTTTTTTGGAGTACAATGGCGCAATCTCGGCTCACTGCAACCTCCACCTCCTGGGTTCAAGCAATTCTCCTGCTTCAACCTCCCTAGTAACTGGGATTACAGGTGCCCACCACACCCAGCTGACTTTTGTATTTTTAGTAGAGACGGAGTTTCACTATGTTGGCCAAGCTGGTCTCAAACTCCTGATCTTAAGTGATCCACCTGCCTCAGCCTCCCAAAGTTCTGGAATTACAAGCGTGAGCCATTGTGCCCAGCTTGTTCATGCTTTTATAGGTATTTTCTTCTCTTCTTCTCCATCCATAAGACCTGCCTTCAATGTCCCCTCCTGCTAGAAACCTCTCTCATCAAGTACTTTCAGTGTCTGCATGCCAGGAAGAGAATTAATAGACATTAGGGCAGCTTTGTAGGTTATGTTTAGAGTAATCCTATGTAGCTCCTATAATTTAGGATTATAGTTTGGAAGAATACCCAAATCTGTTTAATAACAACTTCTGCTGAATTATGCTAAATGTCCTATGCATATTTTCTTACTTAAGTTCTAGCATTTCTAGCATCCTTTAAGGTCCAATTAAATGTCTACCTCCACTTTTTCCTGATCTTGTCCACTAGGTGATCTTTGATGATCTTTGGTCCCAGGGGAAGTGATTGTTTATTAATCCTTAATTTGTTGAATCACATGGTATTAAATGTTGTGGTTGAACATGCTCATTTCATATATGTCTTAATGAAAGTGGAAAGGGGAGGGTACAGTTCAATCTGATAAATGTTTGCTGAAGTTCTAGAAAGCCCCAAGTCTGGTGGTGGAAGTGGTAAAACACAGTGGCCTCTAGCTGACAAATACTTACATTTCAGAAGGGCTGGGGACAGCTGTGAAAGGAGAATGACACGGTAAAATGATCACGTATAAGATAATTCATAAATGCGAGTTGGCTGTTCAGGTTTATTGGACTACCAATGAAAAGATATGGAAGAATTTCAATTTCACTGTACTTGTATTATAATATATTTAAGTTTTCAAATAGACAACATTATTTCAAAAATATTTAGTTATGTATCATAGTGTCCATAAATTGTATATGGTTAGTGAATATTTGTGGAATGAATAGAAAAGTAAATGATATGTGGTTACATTTTTTCCATATAATTGATTTTTTTTTTCATTTTTATTGATCTTAGAAAAGTCTACAGCATCTGAATTCTATAGTATGTGTTTCTCTCCTACAGTGTGAGTCACTGGTATGGTAATCTGTAGAACCTGAAATTGATTATAAATGAGTCAAAGTTGAACTGAATTTGAATGGACAGTAGTTGAGTTGAGACCAAGGAAATAAACAAGAGAAAGAGTTGCAATTACAGTGTAAAAATGAGCATTTTAGAGCAATGTTGAATAAAAATATTGCCTGGGATAGCAAAGTTCAATTGTGCTTACACTGCTAAGATTTTTTTAGCTCTTCATCTATATACTCTTCCTCCAGAAGGTGTTAATTGATGTTGGCATTGAATCTTTTGAAGCAGTGGGAATTCATACTTTAAAATGTCCAATTAGCTGCAAAAATGAGTGATGGAATGGGTAGCTGAATATTTTTAAAGGCTGAGAAACACCTTCATTTGAGGGCATCTAAAACACTGCCCCAAATCAGCCTCCAAGGATCTTTCCTTCAACTTTTGCTTTATCTCTTTGTACGGAGGCTAGGATAGCAACATACAGCCCCCAAAAGGAGAATTCTTACAATTTTCTTCAGAATGCCAAGTGGTATAGTGAATGATAAATAACCTTTCTGTAACAAGCAGCCCTTTTTTCCCCCACTGGAACAAACTGTTCAACTCTATTTGAATAAAAAGCCCACACATATATCAAATTAAACAAAATAGCATTGTTCCAAATACAGATCAGGCAGTCTTCCCAGACTTGTGTCAGTAAAATTTCATAGCACTCCACACCATTGTATAGAAGCTCTCTTTCTCTTCTTCTTTATGTGTGAATGCAGAATCACTATTCCTAGACAAAGAAATGCAGACAGAGGCTATGTTCCCCATGCAGTTGAATAAAATAAAGGTCCAACAAGGGACTTCGATGGCAAGAAAAAAGAATGCACCACTGAAAATACAGGTGGAGACAGTACTGCACAACCATATTAAGGGCAATTGATTAGCAAGAAGTTATTTTGCTTATTGCCAGGACAAATATTTCCACATTTGATGAGGCATAACTCTGGGCAGATCCTAATGAACCAGGAAGCTAATTGTGTGCTGTGTATGTGAGACTGGATGGAGGCAGTTGTGTATTGGGGCCGTCTTCACCAACTCGTAAGGCTGACTATCACATTTTTAGGATTTTGTAAGCCGTTTTTATATAAAGCCAGTATTAACAATTAATTTTTAAAAAGTATTTAATCTTAAAATTCAATAAATTATATTAAAAATAACAGTAGCACTCCAAATTTATTACTTCTTATCTTACTACATTTTGCTCTAATCTGTGCTTTTGAAGTTATTTGCATCTATTGTGTCTACATGAATGGTTATTCTATGGAATGATGATACTTCGTGCTTGTTCCCCACTCTGCATTCAGTGGTATCACATTGACAGCTTGGAATTAGCCCACATTACAAATCAGGGTTATTGCTTTTATATTTTTTCCCCAAGAGAGCTGATTTTTAAACATTTATCAGCACACTGCTTTGGCTGGAAGCTCTCTGAGAACAGACATAACTTCCCATGCAAACTTAGACTGCTTAGTGAACAGGAATTTGGGCAGGGACTGCCTTCAGTACTTCAGGGTTAAGAAGAAACGTCTGTGCAGGACTTACCGGTGCCCTGGGGTAGAGTGTGCATGTTGTGCTGCCTTCTGGAAAAGCACACTAGGAAATTAAATTCCTCGATTCTGACATCTCCAATTGTTTTTTGAATATTAGAGCTTAATCTAGGAAGATGTTATTACTGGGATGAGTTGGTTTATTAGGAAACATTTACATTCACTCTCACTGATGTGATACTTTGTCAATCTTACCAAATGTGGTATAGATTCATCCTGAATTGGCAGTAATTAAACAACCGTGTAGCACAGCAGGAGGACTTTAGCCATCACTTTTTCCACTCTTCTCATCCTCCCAAGCTCCCTGTTCTCATCATACTGAGGAGGTAGACCAGGATAAGGTACACAGGTTGGGAAATAGAGGATATCATCCTGTACTGTTTTTTTTTTTGTTTTTTTTTTCAACCACATATACCTTTCTAGGCTTACAGCTCAAAGTGATATGATTTCTTATGGTGTTTGTTGCAGGTTTGAACTCACTAGGGGTTCATATAATTATATTCTCTCTAATTTAGCCCCTATGGCTGATTAGGCCAATTACATTATAATAATTTATAATTTATTTAGGTAATTTTAACGAAAACATCCATAAAGTATCAAGGATTATATAGACACAGAGTACACTATGCATGTAGATATCTATGTATAAGTATGTGCATATATATACACACACACTAGGCATATATCTCCTATTTATGTGCATATACTATACATACATGTGTAAATATATATATACACACATACACACACACATATACAATTGATCCTTGAGCAACACAGAGGTTAGGGATATTGATCTCCTGCACAGTTAAAATTCCATGTAAAATTTTGGATCCTCCCAAAATTGACTAGTAAAGGCCTAATATTTATTGGAAGCCTTACTAATAACACAAAGAACATATTAACACCTATGTTGTATGTGTATGTATTATATACTATATTCTTAAAATACAGTAAGCTAGAGAAAAGAAAATGTTATTAAAAACTTAAGAAAGAGAAAATATTTTTGCTATTTATTAAATGGAAGTGGATTATTATAAAGGTCTTCATCTTTGTTGTTGTCTTCACTCTAAGTAGTCTAAAGAGGTGGAAGAAGAGGAGGGGTTGTTTTTGCTGACTCAAGAGTGGCAGAGGCAAAAGGAATCCACATACAAGTAGACCTGTGCAGTTCAAACCTATGTTACTCAAGGGTCAACACACACACAAGTGCATGCTCACATGAGCGCGTGCGCACATACACACACACCCATTAAAAAATGTGCTTTGACCTGGAGTATCTCTAGTCACAACTCACTGGAGAATGTTTACGTCAAGACTAAGGCAATGTTTTTATTGTTTTAAAGTAAATATGTTTTGTGAACTAAGGAAGTATGTATATAAATAAATCAATATTTCTGATGGTGATCATACTATTTCATGATGTTGTGCTACAAGAGGCCAGCAACAGTTATAGAATCCCTCAATCAAATTCCCTCTTTGTTAGGGAACAAATTCTTCTAAGAATATCATGTGATCTTGCTATTTGGTTCTGTGCACAGAGTAATCTCTCTATATGTTTAGATTGCACAACTGTCTGATGCAGTCTACCTTGAGGACCAAATCCCTTATTTCACAATATTAAACAATTATTTTTGGCTACACTATTGAATTTCAAATGCCTGGGGTTGTTCCAAATCAAGTCAAATTAAGAATGTATACACTAGTAAATTGAAGAAACAGATAAGCAGAAGCAGAAAAAAAAATAGGAAGATTATCCTTGTAATGTTTCATTAAGCAACTTCCATTAGGAAAGAAAAAAATCATTAATGCTAACCCATGTTTGAACTTAAAACAAAAAATTCAAACTGATTCACACAGTGTTTTTTTTTTTACAAGTAACCTGTGCTTTTAATAGTCACTCTTTGATACATGACAAGTATCATCTTGAATTTTATGTGAACTGATTCACAAAAGTCATTCAGCAAATTAATGTAGTTTTGGAAAATTAACAGCAAAATAGGCATGCCGCCAAATGTCTAATGACAAATTGAAGGGTTTGGAGATGTGTCTGTCTATTTGCAGTATTGGAACTGTTTTCAAAACAAAAACATACTGAAAACAGTGCTGGCATGACAGGAGATGCAGTCATTATGCAATTTTAATTGACAAATAATTCCATTTTTATGTGAATAAATCCACCTAGCCAATAACTGCATTATCATCTATCATGTGCTAGTTTCCCCATCCTATCTCATGCACCCTCTAATTTTGATGAATTTGATCAAATGTATCTGGCAGCATAGCTGTATCTGGCAAGTCAAGGAAAGACCACAGCGAGTTGGGGGGAGGGGGCAGGTAGGAGGATGGTAATTTGTCACAGGAATGGAGACCATCTTTAGCATTACCTGTTGTGCAGATATTATTATCTTCCATTTATCTTCCAGCCTGGATATTCAGATTTGTGATGTGTCTTGTTCTTTCAACAAGGTGCTAAGCATCTCTCCAATTTAACTAGGGTATACAAGGAGTATATGTGTAGGGGTGGAGACTGAAAAAAATTGGAAATCTTCATCAACCTACGTGTAATTAATCTTCAGATGTAGGCTTTAGGGTCCAGCATAATAGCCCCAGTATATAGCCTACTTTCACATAAGAAGCAGCTGAAATTCAAAATGATTACAAATATGAACATACTCTAGCTAAGGGCAGGTATTCCAATGGTGGCATTAAATATAAATACAATAGAGTATTGACATAATGTAGTAAGGTTCCCTCGCTATTAAAAGGCTTTGTTCTAAAGCGTATCTGTGTACACAATGAGATGATGAACACAGTGCATCACATAGCTAAATTTAATATATGCAGGGATATGATGTTTGCAATGCATGCATTTCAGCAGGTCCCATTAGTGCGCCTTTCCCCTCCAGTGAAAACAGAATGAACCACAGCCCCTTCTGGTTTGCATAAAGCAAACAAAATTAGATTTGCTTTGCTGAATTGAAACCCGCTTGGGATTGTGAGCCTCTCTCGGGGACAAATTACTTCAAACAATCCCTTTGTACCATAACAAAATCAAAAAATTCAGGCCAATCAACATGGCTCAAAACCCTTAACACAAGAATTAATAATACAACCTAGTCTATTTTTATTGCTTCTGTGCTACAGCTCCTTGTTTTAATGTAATTACACTTATTTGCCATCCACATGTTAAGTAAGCTTGCATATGTTAACTAATGCGACATAAAACAACTTTCCTAATTTTAGCATTGCTACAAGCATTGTTCCCCCTGGAATAAGATCCGAACATTGGACAAGTTGAACATTAATGTTATTAAATTAAATCTATTTTTAGACCCTTGATAAATGAATATAGACAAAATGTCAAACGTTTCTTCAGACAGGTGTAGAAGCTGATTGACAATCAGATTAGTCTATTAAGAATATTGGTTTATGGAGCGTTATGCACTTGATATCTCTTGGCTTTTAAAGCTCATTCCTCTGCAGAAGAGAAGAGCATGTATGTCTGTAAATATGGAATCTCTTAAATCCGGTATCTGGTCAATGATCTCTTAAATTCAGCAGCTGGAGTAAGTATCAAGATGATATATATTCCTACTGCTTTTAACACCTGAAAATCAACAGAGGTTGTACACCACTAAAACTTTCACCTGAACCACAAGTTTACTGACTTTTCTGATTTGAAATTTAGAATTTGGAATAACTCTTTTCCTACTGCTCTTAAAAATGTACAGTTTAGATAGAATATTTGAGTTCACAAAATCTTGGTCTTCTGCGATCAAAAACTGATATCGTGTCCATCACAAACACGATATCATCCTTGGGAAAACAGAGTATGTCAAATATTTATACATCAAGGAAGGTTTTACCTAACTTTTAAGATGCCGTTAATTCTGAATATCTTGAATGAGCTTCACCTGGCACCAAAAAAATACCCAGTGGAAAACTGGAAAAGGCCAATCTTTAAGCATAGATGTTTAAGCATTTAGACATAAGTAACCTAACAATTTGATTTAACCACTTGCCAATTCTATGCAAAAGATCATAAACAATTAGAATCACATTGTTTGCTGTTGAATAGATAAATATGATTGATATATTTCTCTTCCTTCCTATCAGCTATGCTGATTCAATATGAGTTTCTAATATACACATACACACAATTCTGTAATCAAATTATTTGTTGAAGGTCTTATATTAAATATTTCCAATTAGATTTCTGTTAAATATGGCAGACAATTGATCAAAACAGTTAATCTTATGCAAAGGTCTCAAATTGGGCCTATAAATAGGTGCATTTTCTTTATGAAAGACAACCTTTATAACAGGTACAATTAGAATGCTTTTATATAAGGCACAACTGTTCCAGTTCCCTGCCAGTCTTCTTATAATTAGGTGAGACCTGACCCCTGAAAGCATGTATACTTGAGATGCCCTGATCAGTCACTTACATTAAAAGAACTTATATAGTAAACAAAGTACTTACGAGAAGGGTATAAAAGTGGAATTGACATTGGGTTTTCTCCACATAAACAAAATCTACCTCTGAGAGCTACAGGATAGTGTGTGTGTGTGTGTGTGTGTGTGTGTGTGTGTGTGTTCGCGCGCGCGCGTGTGTGTGTTGTGTTTAATTCCACTGAATTCTCCCCTGTTTAGAATCTGTGTTGTAGTACAAGAGGAGGAGGGGTAAATGAGTGCCATTCAAAGAGAAGACCAAAGGTCAGTGGATGCTGTGTTTAATTCCACTGAATTCTTCCCCCTTTACAATCTGTGCTGTAGAACAGGTGGAGGAGGGAAAATGAGTGTCATTCGAAGAGAAGACCAAAGGTCAGTGGATCACATTGGCATCTTATTTTGAATGACCACTTCTTATGTCAAAATGTTAACAGCACAAATCTTTTAAAGAACAAGGGATGATATGATTATTTTAGTTTTATTCATAAGACATAGGAATGCAAACTACCTTAGTTTTCTGCTATTTTTGCTTTCTATTATTTAGGTCTTATATTAAGTTCTTGGATCAGTTCCCAACCTATTGTGATTCTAATTTGATTTGTATACCCCCATCTTTCTCAGAGGTACTTTAAAAGTCTTAGATAAAAGAAAATGAATTAGTTGTCTGTACATGCTAGAGTAGAAAGAGCAGGGATACAAGATCAGGGAGCTGCTCAGCTTCAGCAAGAACAATTAAGTGATCTTACACCTGCCCTTGCTCCCCCTTGCACCCTCATCTAACAAATCACTCTTTTGTTCTCCAACTTTACCTCGGTGCCCCATTTCTTTCTAGTGCTGGTGCAAAGTGTCCAGTTTAGCCTCCCCTTCTTACAAGCTGTAATACTTGGGTGAAATACATTAGCTCTTCAGATGCTTGCTTTCTCTAAAGTCATGATACCTGCCCTCAGAGGATTTTCTTAATTGATAAGATTATCCCCTTTGAGAACGCTAATGCATACCACATACGTCACTATTATTTCCTTGCTCATTCTCTCTCATCTTAGACTATCTCTTATGTGTGTCTCACTGTTACTGAGTTAGATGAAGATTGTTAGCCCAACAAAGTTAAAGGAGTACTCTCTCAGATTATATTTCATTAGCCCTCAGTTCATTATTTTTTTCTGATTCAGAGAAAATAAAACTGATGTTGATCTAATGTAGCTGGTGGGAAGCTAATGGACCTGTTTGAAATGCTCAAACTGCCACTTGAATTTTAGATTTTGCCCTGACATTCATGTAATGTATAGATTATCATCATGGGTCTCCTTAATGTGACATATGATAAGCGGGGACATTCTGGGATTAAAGGTCAAATCGGGTGAGATTTTAAGGCATTTCCACTGCTTGCTAGTAGGTCAAATACTTAACTTTAGTGGACACATATGTATGATGGGAATAGTAACACCCATCTTGTAGGATTGTTGCAAGAATTAAGTGGGAAAATAGCAGAAACATAATAGGTAGTTAACAAACTGTAGCAATTATATATTTGACTGTTATATAAAATACAAAGCATAACATGCAGCAAATAGTACCTGATCAATAAATGTTGGTTCCAGTTTTTCATATCTTCCTCAGTTTAACTGAAACATTTTTAATAAAACATCTCAATGGACTCTTTACATTTATAACTAGACCAGGCATAGTGACTTATGCCTATAATCCCAGTACTTTGGGAGGCTGAGATGGGAGGATCCTCTAAGTCAAGGAGTTTGAAACCAGCCTGGGAAACAGAGAGATAACCTGTCTCTACATAAATAAATAAATAAATAAGCAAGCTGGGCATGGTGGTGTGCACCTGTAGTTCCAGCTACTTAAGAGGCTGGTGTGGGAGGATCACTTGAGCTCAGGAAGTGGAGGCTGCAGTGAGCCATGATTGCACCACTGCACTTCAGCCTGGTCAACAGACAGAGACCCTGCCTCCAAAAAACCCAAAAAGCCAAAAAATGAACAAACAAAAAACCCTTATAATTAGCAAATTACTTTATCAAAGAACTTCTTGTGTTCTAAATAGAGTCTCAAACTGGAAAAAAAAAATTGATTAATTCTAAAATTTATCAGTATAAGACCACAAACAAAGTGAGCAACAAGATAACACTAGTTGTGACAATGGAAGTAACCACCTATATTTCTACTGTGCCCATTATATATGCCACACACGTAGACTACAGAAATGCTTAGCAAATATTAAATGATTACTTAAAAAAATTGGGATGAACTTTATTGTTCTGAAATGGGGCTCATGTTTTCACTTTTCCCATTTGAAAACCAGCGTCATTTCCTGCCAGAAAAGTATTTTCCTCTTTCTTTCCTTTGCAACCTCTCTGCTTCCTTCACATTGTCCTATAAAAATACAGTAAGCAAGACAGTGTGATTACCATAAAGATATATATACAAAACAATGAAACAGATAGAGGCCAGAAATAGAACCACAGCTATGTGACAATTGATTTTCCACAAAGATTCTAAGACAGTTGAATGGGGGAGAGAACAGCCTTCTACATGTATGGTGCTTTAATAGCTGAATATCCTTATGGGGGTAAAATGAATTATGACTATACACTATACACAAATTTAACTAAAAACTGATCATAGACATAAATGTAAGAGTTTAAACAGTAAAGTTCCTAGAAAAAAACATAAGGGGCCAGGCACAGTGGTGCATACCTATAATCCCTGCTACTTGGGAGGCTGAGGCAGGAAAATAGTTTGAACTCAGGAGGCGGAGGTTGCAGTGAGCTGAGATCATGCCATTGCACTCCAGCCTGGGTGACAGAGCAAGACTTGTCTCAAAAAGAAAAAAAGAAAACATAAGGGGAAATCTTTGTGTCCTTAAGATAAATATTTCATAGATATGACACAAAAGGCACAAATAATGAACAAAAGAAATGGATATATTATTGATATTGATAAAACATATTGATATATGTTTTATTAACATTAAAAAGTTCTACTTTTCAAACATAATTTAGAATATAAAAAGGCAAGGTATGAACTAAGTTTTGTGATACATGTATTTGGAATACATATATCTGATAAAGAGTTTTCTCAAGATTTATAAAGAATTTTTACAACTCAATAAGAAGACAATCTTAATAGATAATGGGCAAAAAAACTCCCACAGATTCTTTGCAAAGGAAGACATACAAATGATCAGTAAATACATAAAAAGATTCTCAGTATCAATAGTTATCAAGAAAATGTAGATTAAAACTACAATATGATATGACTGCACACCTACTAGAATGGTTAAATTTTTAAGAAACTGAAATACTATACATTGGAAAGGTTATAGAGCAACTAGAACTCTCACGCATTGCTGGTGGAAATATGAAATTGCATTGTCACTCTGGAAAACTATTTGGCAATTTCTTTAAAATTTAACGTATGCTTAACATGTAACCCTGCAATTATACTATTAGTAATTTACCAAGAGGAATGAAAACAATTTTCATACACAAGTGTTGATAATAACATTATCCATAATAGCCCAATTCTGGAAATAATCTTAACTGCTCATTGACATGTGAATAGATAATTAAATCTGGTATATCCATATAATGGAATGCTACTCAGTAAGAAAAAAGAACACACATGGATGAGCTCAAAAACATCGTGCTGAGCAAAAGATGACAGACAAAAGAGTGTAGATACTGTGTGATTCCATTTATGTAAAATTCTGGAACAAGCAGCTCTAATCTGTAATGATGGAAAACACATCAGTGGATGCTTGAGGCTGGGGTTGGGGAGAAGAAATTGCAAAGGGTTAGGAGGGAAATTTTAGGGGTGGCAGAAATGTTTAAATATTGACGTGGTGGTGATTACAAGTGTATACGCCTTTGTCAAAACTCATTAAACTTCGCACTTGAAATAGATGCATTTTATTACATGTAAATTATTACTTTAATAATGCTGTTTTTAAAAAACTAGCTAATATATTAGTGTACGCAACATTTGATTGTCTACTACTATAATAACTGTTATGAAGCCAACTGCATGTGTAAACACAAATGGCAGAATGCTTTTCTCTTGGGAAAAATAATGAGTTGAAGTTTTCACTAATAAAATCATGATTTGGGGTTTTTAAGTTTGCTTTATAAGTTTGCTTCTATATGTCAGCTCTCATCCTGGCTCTACAATTTATTTCCACTTGACAAGGCAGTTAATTCACCAAGACTTGGCTTCCTCCTCTGTGGAATGAAAGGCCTGGTCAACATTTAGATGTGATAAAAAATTATTTATCACCTACTCTGACCCAGGCACCATGCTAGATGGCCTCACCACATACTTCACTGTTTTCAACTACTGCTCTTATGTATTCCTCCACATTAAAATAACAAAGTTTTAGGGTTTTTGACTTTTTCATTTTCAAAGAAAATTGCCTCTACTGAAAAATGTTAGTTTGTATGATATTCCCTACTAATCCTGCTAGCCAGCAGAGAACTTCAAAACTTTATTATGAAGTACGAATATGATCCAATGTGCCTAGGTGAACTTTTACTTTACTTCCTTTCGAATTCACTTCCCATAGTTCAAGAGGATAAACTTTTAAGTGTCAAACGAGATAAGGATAAGCTTCAATTGCCTGAGCCATAGAATGCTGCCACTGACAAAATTCGGCTCCTGATAAATCCAACTCCAGTGTCTATGGCTGGAGGGAAAGCCCACTTAGCAAGCCCCTGGCATGGGATTTCTTCCAGAAGTGCTTGTATGCTGTTGTAGAGAAGGGTGGTAACCACGTGACTGAAATAATACAAATTTAACCCTGTTGGCTTCCCTAGGGTTTTCTCCAGGGAGATAGAATTCCAGCACAGCCTCTGGAAAGCGAACTATTTAAAAGAAAAGAAATTGTTCTTCTGGAGATAGTACATGAAATACAGTGATTGGAATAAACAGTGAAGACTTTGAGAGAATAAAAGGATACAGTGATTAGGAATGTGAGCTTTGTTACTTCTGGACAGTAGAACCACTTAGTTTTCTCTTTTTAGATTTATTTCTAATGTTCTTGTCTCCTTCAGTTTGTCTTTTTCTTCCCAGAGGCCTCAGTCTATATATTACTTATCCTTGTTTTTCTCTTGCACTAATGTTCCCTCTTCATTTTTTATTTAAATTTGTAATACTTCTCTATTAGAATAGTAGTATGTGCTCATTGAGAAAATAAGAAAACATAGATAAGCAAAAGAAAAACCGTACACTCACACTTATAATCAACTCTTCTATAATCTACCACCCAGCTATCATTACCAACACAGTTAACATTTTATTGTGGACTTTTCTAGGCTTTGTTTTCAATGCAAATTTACACACAAGCAGAAAAACATAACAAGAGAGTTAACAGATAATTTAGGGGGTAAAAGATAACCTAAAACATAGGGAAAATATCCAAAGAGTATCCTTAGAGATATTTGAAAAGATATTATATCCATAAGATAATAGATCCATAAGATAATAACAATTTTATAAATGAGCTATAATCAGAGGGCAAGAACTTTGGAAAATTCAATTTATAATTGAATAAAACAGTACTTTAACGCAAGGTTAGGAAGATAGAGTTGAAAAATTATTTCAGAAAATTGAACCAAAAGACAAAGAGATAAAAATATGAAAAGAAACATGAGTCATCTAGAATGTCTAATGTTCTATGAATAGGACTTTTAGAAAAATATAACAGAGAAAAGTCGTGGGTGGAAAATTATAAGAATCATTCATTCAGGCATTCCTACTATGTACTTAGCCATGTTCTAGAAATAAAGCAGTGCTGGAAATAAAGCAGTGAATTAAATAGTCAAAATTCCTGACCTCACGGGGCCTGTATTAGTGGTGGTGGTGGGGGGGGAATAGCAAGAGTGGGGATAAAAAACTAACAAATCATTAAAATTTATTATATTCAGGCAGTGATGAGTGGTATTGAAAAATAAAGCAAGTGAGGAGAATAAGAGTGCTGGGGTGAGGAGGAGGTGGAAGGATTACAAAATTTTGAAAAACCATCATGGAATTCCTCATTGAGAAGATGGCCTTTGAAGTGAAAGAGATGTGAGAATGAAACCTGCAGATACCTGAGGAAGGGAGCCTTAGGTACAGGAGTAAGCAAGTACAGAAGTTCTGGAGTGGGAGAGAGCCTGGCATATGAGAGGGTAGCAGTGTGCGATGGAGTGATTAAGGTGGAAGAAGTTGTAAGACGTAAAGGTAATGAAGATAGAGATCTTACAAGGCTTTACAGTCAGCGTATGGATTTTAACTTTTAATCTAAGAGAGATGAGGAATTTGAGTGCAATGACATTTTATGTGATATTTTTAACAGGATCATTACAGAATAGACTTTAAGGAGATAAAAAGTGAAACCAATTAGAAGACCATGATAATAATATTGGTAAGATATGGTGGTGGCCAGATCATGGTGTAGTAGTGGAGGAGGTTGGATTCTGGGTATATTTTGAAAGTAGATGCATTAGAATTTGCTGATAGATGATTTTTGCAGACTATGAAAGAATGACAAGCATCAAGAGAACTCCAGAATGTTGGTCTGAGCAGCTGAACGACGGAGTTGATATTAACTGAGATGTGGAAGACCACAGAAGAAGTGGGTTTGTTTGTGGGTGATTAGGACTTCTTGAGCTTAAGATTCCTGCAAAAGGCTTAAAATAGGCCTTCATTTTGCTTGCTTTGACTTTTGCCTCCTTTCCTTTGTAGTTTCTCTTTCCTCTTTCTCTGCTCTTTTTCTATCTCCTCCTCTGAACCTTAACTGGTATTAGACAGTTAACAAATGACTCATAAGATGCACAAAGATAGCTCTCAAAAGAGCTGTACAAACAACTGCCCCAAAGAAACTGTGTCAATGATTCTGAGCGAGAGGGATAAAAACTGAATATCTCCCAACTATTGTAATTGCAAATGGTAGAGTAGTTATAGATAAAAAAGTTGCAATGCAGTCACATATTCTCCTCTTCTCCTCCACCTATGAACACTCTAACTCTGCTCTGGCTCAGAGTCACGTGGTCTTAAGATGCTCCTGAAAAAGCATCAGCCTTTAGCTTCTATTTGAGTCCCTGTATTAGTCAGGGTTCCCTATAGGGACAGAACTAATGGAATGAATATGTGTGTGTATATATATGTGTGTGTGTGTATATTCCAATATATAAGTGTGTGTGTGTATATATATACACATATATATGAGTTTATTAAGTACTAACTCACATGATTACAAGGTCCCACAATAGGCCATCTCCAGGCTGAGGAGAACAAGGAGAGCCAGTCCAAGTTCCAAAACTGAAGAAATTGGAGTTCAATGTTTGAGGGCAGGAAGCATCCAGCACAGGAGAAAGATGTAGGTTGGGAGGCTAGGCCAGTCTCTTTTTCCACATTTTTTTCCGATTGCTTTATGTTCTAACCATGCTGGCAGCTGATTAGATGGTACCCATCCAGATTAAGGGTGGGTCTGCCTTTCCCAGCCCACTGACTCAAATGTTAATCTCCTTTGGCAACACCCTCACAGACACACCCAGGATCAATACTTCATATCCTTCAATTCAATCAAGTTGACACTCAGTATTAACCATCACACTCCCTTTATACTCTTTCCTTGGCATGCCTTTTAGACATCCAAGTGGATATGTGGAAGGGAGTGGGGCAGGCTTTAAGATGTATGGATTTGGTGTTTAGAGGAGAAATCTGAATGGGAAATAAAAATCTAGAAGTTGTCAGCAGATAGAAGACCTTTAAAGCCATGATACTGAACGAGATCATTAAGAGAGTAGGTCTATAAAGAGAAGAGGCCCAAGGACTGAAATTTGAGGCATTCAGCATTGAGAGGGTAAGGAGATGAGGTAAGACTGGCAAATGATATTGAGAAGGATCAAGCAGTGGGTTTGGAGAAAAACATAGAGGATGTGGTGTCCTGGAAACCAAGAAAAGAAAGCATTTCAAGTAGGGAGTGAACAACTGCTAAATATGGCTTATAGGTTATGTGAGAGTATATGGAATAACTGGCTAATGGATTTAACAATGTCAAGGACATCCATGCCACTGAGAAAAGCAATTTTTGAAGAGTGATGGTTCAAAGCACAATTGGCTATGTTCAAAAGATATTAGAAGGAGAGAAAATGAAGACAGTGATTTTGGATAACTCTTTTAAGAAACACAGTTATACAGAGAGGCAGAGAAATGGCATTATAGATGAAGACATGGGATCAAGAGAGGCTTCTCTTTTTCTTTTTTTCAAATAGGAGACAAATAACAATATAGAGAATAAAACATGGTAATGTACAACAATGTAGAAGAGAGAGGTGAAAATTGTAAGAGATTGAATTCATTCAAGTATAGAGTAGAATAGCGATTACCAGGGGTTTTGGGGAAAAGAAGGAAGGATGATTGGGGAGATGTTGGTTAAAGGATAAACTTCAGTTAGGAGAAATGAGTTCAAAAGATCTATGGTGACTATAGTTAATAACAATGAATTGTATTGCTGAAAATTGCTAAGAGAATAGATTTTAAGTGTTCTCACCACAAAAAATAGTTTGTGAGGTAATGTATATGCTAATTAGCTTGATTAAGCCATTTCACAATGTTTACATATTTTAAAACAAGATGTTCACAAGAGATATATATATATATAATTTTGTCAATTAAAAAATTAAGAAATTTAAATTTAAAGAAAAGAAATGTCCTTGAGGAAAGAGATAAAATGAAATCTTCTGAACAATGAGAGGGTGACCTTAGCTGGGAGCTCAAACATTCTATTCATTGTAACAGAAGGGGAGGCAGTTTACAGGCACAGATGTTAGTAGGTTGACAACTGTGGAGGAGGGAGCTTAAAGATGTTCCTTTTTGCTTCCTTCAATTTTCTCAGTGAACCGGCAAGCAAGACTATAAACTGACAGTAAAGGTGATTGTACAGAACTTGGTATATGATCCACGTTTTTTTCTGACTCTCTGGCCTAAGCAGCCCTAGCAAGGAGGTTCATTGTTTCGAAGGTCATTGCGATTGCTGCAAATGCTGCAGCTCACAGTTTGACATGATGTCCCAATATGATAAGTCCTTACCTCATGCCTAACCCGAAAGCCTCTCATTACTGATCCTGTGCTTTCCCCTTGGTATGGAGGCAGAAGACACCATGGGATCAGCTTGATGTCCTCACATGTGCACTAGCTCATCCTGCTGTGACACACACTCTGGATGTGCTAATGCAGTATTGTATTCCTTTCCCCATGGGCTGCTGGAGGAACTAAGGGTGCAACCTGGAAGTACAGGGGAGTTGATGCCCTGTAAGGAATATCCCGTGGGAGAAGGGAGCCAGCCAATAAATTCTCCTCCCTTTCTCCTTTGGCAATTCAGCATAATCAACCCACTATGCTTGTCACAAAGCTGTAGTCATGCCCGGTACATTTGCTTCCCTTGCCTTTCCTCTTATTTTTGCTTACCAAGATTTTAATACTCAATAAAATGTTAGCACTGTAATGTAAGCTGTTCCCTCCAGATCAGTTTTCTGTAGACTCTAGGTTAAGATAGTGGTGAAAATATTGAGTGTTTGAAGAGGAAGTTAAAGTTTTAAAAGTGTTGTCTTTAGAGAGCAGCAGGTACATGGCCCAGGGAAATGTTGTGTGATGGCCTAGCAGCACTGTGGGTCCATCTGAGGGAAATGGTAATGAATTGAGTGAGACCCATGGATAGGGTTGTCTGTTTTCTACAACTGCACCTAGCTGTGGAGTTGCAGTAGGTGGACAATTGATTCTAATCAGGACTTTAGGCTGGAGAAGACAAGGTGGTTGAGAGTATATGTAAAGGAAGGAGTATAATGATCCATGATTAAATTTGAGCTAGGTAAGTGGCAGATTGGTGAGATAAAATCTGGATAAGCCCGAGTGCTCATCTCCTGCCTCCTTTTGGGGGTCCTACAGAGAGGTGGCTCTGTAAGACTGAGCTAGAGGGTGGGGATAAACAGTGAGGCTTTGGCGGACTTTCCCTGGACTATCTGTGTGCAGATCCCGGCCTTCAGAATGCACACTCCCTAGTGCTATGCCTTGGCCTAGAGATCCCTTGAAAAATTTGTTTCTGTGATAAAATGCATATTCCCTATCACAATAACTAAAAAGAAAAACACATATAAGAATTAGACATGGTTCCTACTGGAAAGTAGGACTGGAATAAGGTATGACAATGAAATGATAGCTTTCAATTATAAGATCTTCTTTAAGTTGTGATATATTTTTTCCCAGTGGAATTTCTTTACTGAGATTTTAATTATTAAAAATATATGTCTGGGTGCAGGAGCTCATGCCTGTAATCCCAACGCTTTGGGAGTGGGCTGAGGTGGGTGGATCGCTTGAGTCCAGGAGTTTGAAACCAGCATGGGCAACGTGGTAAAACCTGTCTCTACAAAAAAAAAAAAGAAAGAAAGAAAGAAGAAGAAAGACAGATAGAGGGGAAAGAGAAAGAAAGAAAGAAAGAAAGAAAGAAAGAAAGAAAGAAAGAAAGAAAGAAAGAAAGGAAGGAAGGAAGGAAGGAAGGAAGGAAGGAAG
>NW_012109153.1:37002-72438 GCF_000951045.1 Mandrillus leucophaeus
AGAAAGAAAGAAAGAAAGAAAGAAAGAAAGAAAAATTAGCTGAGTATGATGGTGCATGCCTACAATCTCAGCTACTAGGGATGCTGTGATGGGAGGATGACTTGAGCCTTGGAGGTTGAGGCTGCAGTGAACTGTGATGATGCCTCTGCACCCCAGCCTGAGCACAGAATGAGACCCTGTCACAAAATAAAATAAAATATAAAATAAATAAATAAAAATATAATAAAGTAAAAATGACTGTTTCTAATTTCTTATTCCTATTCATTCAAAGAATATTGTATTAATTAACTAAGTTATTCTCCATGAAGTGTCCAGTGTAGGTGGTGGTCATTTGTTCAGAGATCACAGGTCAGGTGTGATGCCTGAAAGAAGAAACAGGAATTGATCTGAAGGATCCAGGGAGCACAGGCTGATGGTAAGGCTAGGCCCAGGGAGCCCACATTTGTCGAGAAAGCCATCGCTGT
Source organism: Mandrillus leucophaeus (assembly GCF_000951045.1). NCBI lineage: Eukaryota > Metazoa > Chordata > Mammalia > Primates > Cercopithecidae > Mandrillus > Mandrillus leucophaeus. The sequence goes on from NW_012109153.1 coordinate 37,467, forward strand.
GTTCCTCTTTCCTGCAAGCATAAGGCGTGGCTGTATCTGTCAGAGTGCAACTCACTTTTTTACAACTCACCCTTCACAAATGTCAACATAATGAAGTAGATACTGTTAGTAGAAAAACCTTATATTTCATAAGTTACATAAATATTATAGCAAGAGTCTAAAAAATAGCTATTATTTTGAATTCTAACTGCCTCTAATGGTTTCTAACCCAAGGCTAAATATTGACTTTTAGCTTTCTATATATTTTTTGGTGAAGATATCACCAATTAAGCTCATTTTATTTTTTTAAATAAGCTTTTTGTTTTAGAATAGTCTTTGATTTACAGAAAATTTGTGGAAATAGTATAGAGAATTCTGATCTATCTTTATATCCAGTTGTTAACACCTCATATTAGTAGAGTACATTTGTCATATTTAATGAACCAAAATTGATGTATTATTAACCCAAATTCATACTTTGTCCAGCTTTCTTACTTTTTGTCTAATATTCATCTCCTGTCCCAGGATCCCACCCAGGGTAGCAAATTACATTTAGTCCTCATGTCTCCTTAGACTCCACTGGACTGTGGCAGTTTCTTAGACTTTCATTGCTTTTGAAGATCTTGATAGTTTTGAGGACTGCTACTCAAGAATTTTGTAACATGTTCCTCAATTGAGATTTGTCTTATGTCTTTCTCATAACTGGTGTGTGGGGTTATGGGTTTTTGGGAGGAAGGCCAAAGATGTCTTCTCATTACCTTGTATCAAGTCATGCTGTCAACATGACTTATCACTGTTGATGCTAATCACAGTCCTATGGCCAAGATAGAGTTTGTGTTCACACTTCAGGAGTAGAAAGTTGTATTTCACCTTCTTGGTGAAATATCTACAAAAATGATTTAGAATTTTTCTTCACAGGAAACTTGTCTATTCTCATCCACTTATTTATTCAATATTTTATTTCTACCAGTATTGACTTACAGAGTTTACAACTTAGGTTATATATCTAATACTATTTAATTTTGTTGTCTCAATTGTTCCAGCTTTGGCCATTGGGAGCTCTTTCACTTGACTCTTCTGTTCCTGTCCTCTGATTCCGACTCCTATCTCCTTGTTTCTGGAATACTTCTTACTTTCTGGAATATTACAAGATGTATGAAGTTAACTGCAGGTTTTCCATATACACCTATTATGAAGTTAGGGAAGTTCTTTCTATTCATAGTGTGTGTGTTTTTTTAAAAAAAATTAGAATTTATTTTTAGGGCAGTTTTAGGTTTACAGAAAATTGATCAGAAATTAAACAGAATTCCTATATTCTCCTTGCCTTCATACACATTTTCTCCTAATATTTTATATAAATGTGATACATTTTTTACAGCTAAGGAAACAATATAGATATAGATATATTGTCATTAAGTGTAGTCCACATGTACAACCCAAAGAGTGAGACTTATTGGGTCTCACTCTTGGGGTTGTATAGTTCTATAGCTTTTTACAAATGCATAATGACATGTGTCCACCATTAAAATTTCATATAGAATAGTTTCACCTCCCTTAAAAGTCTCTGCTCTTCATTTATCTAAGTTTACCTTTATACAACATTATACTGTTTTATGTGTAGTACAGGTACCTTAATACGGAATATTTCCAATTCTTTCTCATCTCTTGTGGCGTGGAGGCTACAGTGTTGAATAAATATATTGTTACGATTTTTGCTTCAAACAAATAGTTATATTTTAGACAGATTTAACTTATAAAAAGAAAAGATTTTATTTTAACTTTTGTCATTCCCTCTGTAATGCTCCTACTTTATTTTTATTTTTTTGAAGATCTGTGTTTTGTAACCAGTGATTTTTTTTCTAACTGTAGAATTTCTGTTAATGTTTTTTTTTCTAAGTAGGCCTTCTGGCAATGAATTCCCTCAGTCTTTATTTTTTGTTTTCCATTAAAGGATAATTTTGATGGATATATAATTCTAGGTTAGTTCCTTCCTCTCAATACATTAAAGATTTATTTCCATTTTTTTCTTGTTTATATGGTTACTGGTGAGAAGTCTATTTTAATTCTTATCTTTGTTCCTCTATAGGTAAGAGCTATTTTTTCATCTCACTATCCTCTTTTTTTTCTTTAATTTTTGATTCTCTGTGTTTGTAGGGGGGATATTTTATTTATTTATTTTTGGTAGACATCCTGGTTTGTGTCTTGAAGCTTCTTGAATCTGTGGTTTTGTGTCCATCATTACTTTTTAAAACTTCTCAGATAATTCATTCTTTTCTGTTGAATGGTATTTCAAAGATGCATATATTATACCTTTTAATATTGTCCTGCATTTGTTGAATGGATGTTGTATTGTTGTTTATTGATTTATTCTTTCTCTCTGCATTTCAGTTTAGGAAGTTTTTATTGACCTATTTTCAAGTTCATTAATTCTTTCCTCAGCTGTGTTAAATCTCCTTATGAGTCTGTCAAAGGTACATTTCATTTCTGCTATTGTGTTTTAAATTTCTAATACAGGTATACTTTATCTTATTGTGCTTCAATTTATTGCACTTAGCAGTTATTGCATTTTTTACAGATTGAAGGATTTTTAGTAACTCTGTGTTGAGCAAGTTTATTGGTGTCAGTTTTCCGACAGCATGTGCTTACTTCATCTGTGTCACATTTTGGTAATTCTCTCAATATTTCAAAATTTTTCATTATTATTATGTGTTATGATAATCTGTGATCAAAGATCTTAGATACTGCTCTTGTAAAATGTTCTGGGACACCCAAAACCACGTCTATATAAGACAGTGAACTTGACCAATAATGTATGTTTTCTAACTGTCCCACCAAAAAGATTCCCCATCTTTTTCCCTCTGCTTGGCCTCACTGTTTCTTGAGACACAATGATATGGAAATTAGGCCAACTAATAACTGTATAATGGCCTCTAAGCGTTCAAGTGAAAGGAAGAGTCACCTCTTGGAGTGAGAAGTCTACCTTAAGAAGAGTTTGGAAAAAGTTGATTCTAATCTTCATGGATGACTTTGAGAGATTCAATACTTCAGTGGAGAAAGTAATTACAGATGTGAAATTAGCAAGACAGCTAGAAGTAGAGGTGGAGCCTGAAGTTAAGAGTCAGTTATTAATCTTATGCTAAAACTTGAAAGGAGGAGGATTTGCTTCTTATAGATGAGCAAAGAAAGTGTTTTCTTGAGATAGAATCTACTCAAGAAAGGTATTGGAATGACATCAAAGAATTTAGAATATTACATAAACTTAGTTGATAAAGCAGTGGAAGGATTTGAGAAAATTGACTCCAATTTTGAAAGAAGTTCTACTATGAGTAAAATGATATTAAACGACATCACATACTACAGAGAAATCTTTCATTAGAGGAAGAGTCAATCAATATGTCAAACATACCTGTTGTCTTATTTTAAGACGTTGCCACAGCCACCCCAACTTTTAGCAACTACCACCTTGATCAGTCAGCAGCCATCAGTATGGAGGCAAGACCTCCACCAGCAAAAAGATTATGACTTGCCGAAGGCTCAGAAGATCATTAGCATTTTTAGGAATAGAGTGGTTTTTTTTCTTTTTTTTTTTTTACCGTAAAGTCTTTTTAAATTAAGGATATATTTTAACTTTTGTGGATATAATTCTTATTGCACACTGAATAGAGTACAGTATAATGTAAATGTAACTTTTATATGTACTGAGAAACCAAAATATTCATGTGACTCACTTTATTGTGATATTTACTTTATTATGGTGGTCTAGAGCTGAACCCACAGTATCTCCAAGATATGCCTGTATTTCTTTTTGATTATTCTTTAGATTTTTTATCTCTCTGCTTATGTTTCCCATTTATTCCTGAATATTGTCTACTTCTTCCATTAGAGCCCTTGACATATTAATATAGCTATTTAAAATTCCCTCTCTGATAATTCCAATATTTATCTTTTATTTGCATTTATTTATCTATTTATTTTAAAGTTGTTTATTTTTAAATGTTGTGAGTACATAGTAAATGTATATATTTATGGGGTACATGGGCTATTGATGCAGGCATGCAATACATAATAATCACGTAACGAAAACTGGGATATCCCTCCTCTCAAACATTTATTCTTTGTGTTACAAAGAATCCAATTATACTCTTTTAGTTATTTTAAAATGTATGCTTAAATTATTATTGACTATAGTCACTCTGTTGTGCTATCAAATACTAGTTCTCCTTCTTTCTAATTTGTTTTTGTACCCATTAACCATCCCCATCTCCCCTCCACTTTCCCTACCTGCCACCCCCGGCCTGTGATAACCATCCTTCTATTGTCTATCTCCATGAGTTCAATTGGTTTGATTTTTAGACCCACAATGAATGAGAACATGAAATGTTTGTCTTTTTGTGTCTAGCTTATTTCACTTAACATAACAACCTCCAACTCCATCTATGTTGTGGCAAAAGACAGGATCTCATTCTTTGGTATAGCTGAATAGTACTTCATTGTGTATATGTACCACATTTTCTTTATCCATTCATCTGTTGATGTACATTTAGGTTGCTCCCAAATCTTGGCTACTGTGAACAGTGCTGCAACAAACATAGGAATGCAGATATCTCTTTGATATATTGATTTCCTTTCTTTTGAGTATATATCTAGCAGTGGGTTTGGTGGATCATATTCACATGGTAGCTAAATTTTTAGTTTTTTGAAGAATCTCCAAACTGTTCTCCATTGTGTTTTACTAATTTACATTCCCTCCAATAGTGTACAAGGGCTCCCTTTTCTCCATATCCTCATCAGCATTTGTTATTGTCTGTTGTTATGGTTTGGTTGTGTCTCCACCCAAATCTCAACTTAAATTGTAGCTCCCAGAATTGCCATGAGTTGTGGGAGGTACCCAGGGGAGGTAATTGAATCATAGGGGCTGATCTTTCCTGTGCTATTCTCGTGGTGGTGAATAAGGCTCACAAGATCTGATGGGTTTATCAGGGGTTTCCACTTTCGCTTCTCTCTCATTCTTTTTTGCTGTTGCCATGTAAGAAGTGCCTTTTGCCTCCCACCATGATTCTGAGATTCTGAGGCCTCCCCAGCCATGTGGAACTGTAAATCCAATTAAACCTCTTTTTCTTCCCAGTCTTGGGTATGTCTTTATCAGCAGTGTAAAATCGGAATAATACACCTGTCTTTTGGATAAAAGCCATTTTAACTTGGATGAAATGATATCTCATAGCAGTTTTGATTTGCATTTCCTTAAAGATCAGTGATGTTAAGCACCTTTCCATATGCCAGTTTGCCATATGTATGTCTTCTTTTGAGAAATGTCTGTTCAAATCATCTCCCTATTTTTCAATGGATTATTAGATGTTTTTTCCTATAGAGTTGTTTGAACTCCTCATATATTCTGGTCATTAATCCCTAGTCAGATGGGTGATTTGCAAATATTTTCTCTGTGGGTTATCTCTTCACTTTGTTGATTGTTTCTTTTTCTCTGCATAAGCTTTTCAACTAGATGTGATCCCATTTGTCCATCTTTGCTTTGGTTACCTGTTCTTATATGGTATTGCTCAAATTTTTTCCCAGACTAATATCCTGGAGAGTTTCCCCAGTGTTTTCTTGTAGTAGTTTCAGAGTTTGAGGTCTTAGGTTTAAGTCTTTAATAAATTCTGATTTGATTTTTGTATATGGTGAGAGATAGGTGTCTAGTTTCATTCTACTGCATTTGCATCTCCAGTTTTCCCAGCACCCTTTATTGAAGAGATTGTCTTTTTCCAAAGTGTGTTCTTGGCACCTTTGTTGAAAATGAGTTCACTGTAGGTGTGTGGATTTGTTTCCGGATTCTCTATTCTGCTCCATTGGTCTATGTGTCTGTTTTTGGGCCAGTACCTTGTTGTTTTGATTACTATAGTTCTGTAGTATAATTTGAAGACAAGTAATGTGATTCCTCCAGTTTTGTTCTTTTTCTCAGAATAGCTTTGGTGTATTCTGGGCCTATTGTGGTTCCATATAGATTTTAGAACCTTTTTTTTTTTTTCTATTTCTGTGAAGAATGTCGTTGGCATTATGATAGCCATTGTGTTGAATCTGTGTGGACATTTTAAGAAGACTGGGTAGTATAGACGTTTTAATAAAATTGATTCATCCAGTCAGTTGAACATGAAATATCTTTCCAATTTTTGAGTTCTCTTCAACTTCGTTTATCAGTATTTACAGTTTTCATTATAGAGATCTTTCATTTCTTTGGTTAAGTTTATTCCTAGGTATTTTATTTTATTTGCAGCTATTGTAAATGGTATTACTGTTTTGATTTCCTTTTCAGACTGCCCACTGTTGGCATATAGAAATGCTACTGATTTTTGTGTGTTGATTGTTCACCCTAATTTTTGGTTCTTGTGACAGTGCTTTTTTGTGTGCAATAGTTGTTAACATTTGGTGTTCCTACAGTAGGGATGAACTGTGTCAGTTTCTATTTGACCATCTCGCTCTGCCTTCCTTATTTGAATTTAGTTCTAGTGCTTGCTTTGTCTCTTCAGGTTGTTTTTTCTTGCCTTTTGGCATAACTTTTAATTTTTTGTTGAATTTGGATATGCTGTGTAGGGTAATAGGAACTAAGGTAAATAGGCATTTAGTGTGACAGTTTATGTTAATTTGGTTAAGATTTAAGCTGTGTGTAATGCTTATTGTAGCTGTAGATACTAGAGGCTTAAAACTCCTTTAGTGTCTTTGTTTGTGTCTTCCCTTTTAGCTTTGGAGTTTTCCTATGCATTGCTCTAGGAGAGAGTCTGTGCTTTGCAGATCTTTCAGCCATAGTCCAATGTTATTAAACTGGAGCATCGTTGGTATGACCATAGTGTGGTGGGAGGGGCATTCTATGTTCTAATTAAGACTCAACATTTTAGTGGACCTGTGTCTCAGAGCTGTAGCCTACATAGCAATTTGTATCCCTCTTCCAGTGGTGTAGTGTTTTTCTCTTTTTTCCTACTGCCCTCTTCCTAATAAATATATTCCCCTGAAGCCCTATCTCCTGTTTACTATTTTTCAGTCTTACCCCTCAAATGAGACAGAATCATCTGGAATGGGGTGGAGTGGGGACTTATTTTCTTCTTCCATCTAGGATAAAGTTTCAGAATTGTGCTATGGCCGTGTCCTTTTCCCTGGAGAGTAGGCCTTCGTTATGGAGAAGGCTCCTCATATAGTTCACAATCTTTTTCAGATCCTCCCCGTCAGAAGCTTCGAAGTTTCCCTTAGGAGGGAAAACCTAGGAAAATGCGAGACTCCCTTAGGACTGGACCCCCAGGAGTTTCTCATTTTCACCTTAGTCCACATTCAGTAATTTGTCAAATTTACCATTGAAATGTTCTGACTAGTTTATGGCTGTAATAGCTCCTGTTCTAGAGAAGTGTATTTCAGTCTTGTATTTCTCTTAGATGCACGTTCCTCTTCAGATTTTTAGGCAACAATTTGTCCTGGAACCTTAGATCTCTGATGGGTTAAATTAAAGTTATTGATTTTTAGATTTTCTATTATGTTGTTGTTGTTGTTGTAAGGATGAGTGAGAGTGATAGCTTTCAAGATCTTTAAATATTAGAGCTAAAGCCAGAAATTTCTCTCAACTCTATATCTAATTATAAAAGTATAGTTGACTTAAGAAAGAAAACATCTGGACAATAAAACAATTATCTAGAATTTATTCCAAAATTATGTAGGTGAACAGTTCCTTAGACCTTTATGCGAACTGTTTGGGAATTGTTTACCAAGCTCTGTATTTGAGGTGCTCCCAGGTTATACAGTAAGGTCAATTTCTAGGTAGACTTCAGCTCACTGAGAAGTTATGGATATGGTTGTGGTTATGGTTATGGTTAGAAAAGAAGTGGTATCTGAACATGCAAGTCTCTTTACTTTTGTTGACATATTGGCAAATATAGATATTTGACCTTGGCCTTTTTCTTAGGTCTCCTCACAGTTTTTTTCTATCTAATATTAAGTATAGATCCTAATATATATTTCTATGAAGAGCAAACAAACATTCATGTATGAATGAGTAAAGATGTTATAGCTACTATTACACCAGTAGCTTCACTTTGCTATTTTTACATAAAACTTGAATGCTGATATTGCTATAAATAGCAGCTACAAATGAATTTTGGGTGCATTGCTGGCAGGTTTCTGGTACACAAATGAACATGACTTGCAAATAACAATTTTACAGTTTCCACATATGGAAATTCAGTTCTGTGTATAATATTCTGCTTCAAGGTTTAGAACAAGTATGCAGAGCAATGTTCATTCACACAACTTTGAAAAATGTGTTTGTGTAGCTATTTTGATTTCTTTCATGGAAGAGTCCCAATTGCATCAAGAGTTACTGTGCTCTGAGTTCAAGGTTGTTGTGCTCAAAGGGTTCAGGACAAACTTGGATCCAAGTCAATGGATTTTCTGGCTCATCTTTGAGATTTTCTGGTAGTCCTTCATCACAGCATTCAAAGTAGAAGTTTCTTTTACATGTGAGTTTCAAGTCTTGGCATCCCATATCTCTGAATCATTTCTGGAGAGAACTGCTCAGCCTCAGACTACATTTCTCAGATCCTATTGTTACTATGTGGTGCCATGTAACAGGTACTTGGCAATAAATGTGAACAAAAATGGTGTGGGTCACTTCTGAACCACATGAACGTCTCACTATATGCTTTCATTTGTTTTCCACTTCTTGAGTGCAGAGTATTCAGAGCACTGTAAGATAGTTGTGCCAAAAGGTGGCAGGAGTATCATTCTCTGAAATCAACAAATGGAGGAAAGCTGCCCACCAACTAGAAGCACTATATTGCTTCTTTATATAAGTGCCAATAAACTTCATTGTGTTATGCCACTGGTATGGTTTATATATATGCTAGCAGTTAGCATTAACCTATAGAAATTATTAGTGAAAATGATAAGCTGCTGCAGCAGTTAGTGGCAATAATCCACTTGTAGTCCACTGAAATAAACCATTTAAAGCATGTTGTCCTTGATTTATAGCTACCAGCATCTACATTTGTTTGCATGAAGATAAAGACATTTGTGCCCACACCTATGGCAGGCTCAACATCAGACAGAATTAGTTGAAGCCCCAGCAGACTTCAATCAACGGATGGAGAGAACTGGTCTATAAATGAATACATACTTTTTTTTTCTGGTGGAGTCTGTACAAAATTCATTTGACTGTGTCAGAAATTCCATGTTCATCCTTGCTTAGTGTAGAGTTATTCCTCTCTTTCCCTCTTTGTAGTGGGTGGTAGCGATCTCTGTGTCCCTAGAGGATAACAGAGCAACACAGTAGAAAGAACCTGAGTCTGTGTGTCACCATGCTGAAGTAAGCCACTTGACTGAGCAAGAGACAAACTTATTTGAGGTTAAGCCTCTAAAATTTCAGGAGTTTATTTCTTATAGTAGTTTGTCTTGCATTAACTAATAATAGAGGTAAACTAAAGAGATCTTGTTCAAGAAAGATAATAATATCAAACATGAGTCAGGAAAGCATGTCTTTTAATCACCAACCAATGGCAGAAAATATTAGGATCCAAATTACTGAAGAAAACAGAGGGTTGGAGAATTAAGGAAGATGAGAGTAATATGCAGTAGGTTAGAACAAGCAAGTAGAAATAGGTTTGGACTAATGCCACACAAACAATTTTTTTCTATGAAAGTTTTTTATATTCACCTGCCTGCAGGTTGTATGAAAACACTGGATTCATGGAACAGGGCTCATTTACTTGAGATCTGACCTTTGTGATCTTTTTAAGAGAGATGATTGGAAAGGCTACAACAGGGATCTGCCATTCCCATAAACTCTACATTGTGATTTAGTATTATAGGGTTTCAGCAAAAGCCATAAAAAGACAAAAAAATCCCATTGAGGACATTAAGCCTAAACTATTGCTCAGTATAAAAATCTTTTTTGTGATATTACAGAAGATTAAGTATAGAGTTTCACTCGAAGCTTTCCAACGATTAGAGAACTAATGACCTTATGATGCATCTGGTTCCATAGTTGGCTAGGACTCATTGCTAAAGATTACCAAAGTGTTAATTTATTTTGATTATGTAACCTCCTGGTTTATTCTTTTGGCTTCCATTCTTTTTAGGTAAGTTCTTTTCTTTGTCTAGGCCCCCAAAAGTTGCTCTTCTTCTGTAACCTACTGAGGCTCTACTCTTATCTCTTTACTGTCTCCCTGTGTGAGCTCAGGTTCCCACTACAACCCACATGCTCATAATCTCAAATAGATGCAACCAGTTAAGTGGCCTGTCCTGAATTTACATTTATCTTTCCATTTGTCCACTGCCCATCTCCATGAGCATGTGCTATGGGCACCTCAATCTCAGTGTACTAAGCTTAATTCCTCAGCTGCTCCTGAAAAGCCTCTCCTCCTTCTGAGTTTCCTATCTCAGTGAATGGCTTATAGTTCTATCTCCTAAATAGTTCATAAATTAAAGCAACTTACTCTTGCACTACTGGTGATACTTTAATGCAGGTCAGAACTGTCTCTTGCCTAGATTATTACAAATTCTTCAAAAATGTTCTCCACTTTTCCAATCTTGTTTTTCCAGTCTATTGTCTAGGTAGCAGGCACGACAATATTTCTGACTTGTGTTTGATTATGTCACTTCTCTGCTTAAAAATCCCTTCAGAGGCTCTGAGAATAAGAGCCTAAATCTTTAACAAGATTTATACTCCAAAATCTTCCTCGTGTTTACATTCAGGCTCAACTTTTAAACTGCTTGCTTACATTCTGTAGTCTGTCTTCGGACTTCTTTTGATTTCTCAAATATTCAAATATATTCTGCTTTTGTATTCCTAGAATACTTTCCCTACCTTGTCTTAACTTCATCAGTTTACCTCCTATCCATCTTTTACATCTTGGCTTAGATATGTTCTGGAAAGACTGAACTGACTACCAAAAACAAAACAAAACCCTGAATTATTAGTGTCCTCATATGCCCTTGTAGTTTCTGTATTATAACAATTGTATATGTTTTTTTTTTTATAAAATGGGAACTTATATGTCATAAAACAATTAAATTTCTTTCATTTGACAATATATCACAGACATATTTACATGTCAATGTAAATACAATAACCTCATTTTGCTAAGTCTCTGTAACTTTCCATTTTAGTGTTATAACAAGATTTATTTAACCTTTACCCTATTGGTTCATGTTCAGTAATCAATACTTCTAGATTATAGGTTTCAATCAGTGGAAAAATAAATATACAAAAATATTCTTACCATGAGATATATGTAGGTATGATATATAAATCTTGAATTCAATGTATCTTCTCATTTCTGGATTTTAGCCATCTGTAGTTTCCTAAACTTTTTCATGAATCTGTAATTAACATCACTTAATCCAAACCTAGTGATTTGCCACTGCCCTACTCTGAATCTCTGAGAAAAAGTTAAACAAACAACAGGTATGGGGTTGATTTGTGTGATGTGGAGTGATGACAGTGTACCCAGAAAGTTATCTTTGGAAGACAAATAGAATGTAAGAATGCAAAGGCTTAATGAAAGAAAGACTATAGTTTAAGTCAAAATATTTAGGAAAGTTCCCATAGTATAACAGTTTAAAGAAAGATCGTATCATTTTAAAGAAAGATTGTATCTAGCACAAAAAGGAAAGCCTTATTTGGGCTTCAGTAACTGTCTTCAAACACCGGAAATGTTCTCAGAATTTGTTAGCTTCAAGCAATCAGTTTTTCTTTGCTGTTATCTGTTTGTTTAATCTCAGTGAAACCTCTAAGAAATATGTCACCAAATGATAATGTCTTAGTCTGTTTGAGCTGCTATAACAAAATAGACCGGGAAGCATATAAAAATGGGAAGTTATCTCCTACAGTTCTGTAAGCTGGGAAGTCTAAGATCAAATCAAGGCACTGGCAGATTTGGTGTCTGGTGAGCACCCATTTCCCAGTTCATAGATGGTGCCTCCTTGCCATATCCTTCTGCAGTGGAAGGGGGAAAAAAAAAAGAGCTATCTTTGGCCTCTTTTACAAGGACACTAATCCCATCCATGAGGACTCCACCCGCATGATCTAATCGTCTCCCAAAGGTCCCACCTCCTAATGCCATTGCTTTGGGGATTAGGATTTTAACATGTGAACTGGGTTGGCAAGAAGGGTTGTGGGGTGGCAAACATTCTGACCATGGATGATTTGTGTGTTTGCCAAATGATGATTACAGATCATTATAATGTGTTAGGTTTTAGTATACTTGATTTATATATTTTCTTTGCAAAGGTGCTACATTAATGTGTACTAGAAATGTGTGTAAAGTAACATCTAATGAAATTGTTCCATTGCATTCTATTTGAATACATACATATATATGTATATATATATCTATACATATCTATCTATATCTATATCTATATACATAGAGAGAGAGAGAGAGAGAGAGAAAGACAAGGTCTTGCTTTGTCACCCAGGCTGGAGGGCAATGACGCGATCTCACTGCAACCTCTGCCTCCCAGACTCAAGCAATTCTCCTGCCTCAGTCTCCCGAGTAGCTAGGACAACAGGTTCCTGCCACCATGCCAGGTTAATTTTTGTATTTTTCGTACAGATGGGGTTTCACCATATTGCCCAGGGTCTCAAACCTCTGGCCTCACATGATCCACCTGCTCCAGCCTCCCAGAGTGCGGGGCTTATAGGCGTGAGCCATTGTGCCTGGCCTGGATATTTTCATTGTTAAATTCTTAGGCCGAAAGGACTCTTTTCATTCTTTCCTGCTCAGTCTGATCAATGATGAAGGCAATTTCTGGACATATGTTTTATGGTTAGTTGAAACTGTACCAAATTAGACAAGTTTCCTAAATTATGATTAGTAATACAAAAATAATTGTTCTGGTCAAGTAGAATTTGGTGGGAAAATTCTCCAACCTGAAAAGTACCCGAAAACCAAACCGTAAGAACATCATATCTGACCAAATCCCACAGGGAGTTGGTTTTATGTGACTTTTATAAACATTTTGCTTTGAGTTCTATGACTTGCTCAGATATATACATACAACCACAGCAATCTAAATGTTTCAGTTAAATCATCCATTTTAACCATTTCCATTATGTAAATTTTCAGATAATTAATTGACAGTCCCCGAAGACTTCATTTTGCACTACATCAACCTGATTTCTTCAGAATTGCAGCTAGTTCTTCCGTAGTTTTTAAAGCAGTCTCACCTAACTTCCACATAGGAATTTATAAGCTAAAAATATATATATATATATATTCTAGATTAACCGTCTTTTTATGATCTATGCAACACTTTAAACAGGTAGCTGATTAAATGCCCTACATGTACATACACTGAGAGAGCACACTCGTTTAGCCCTAGGACAGACACTGAATATCTTACTACCTCTGCCAAATAAGGAAAATAATGAACCTGCTCTGAAAGCCATACCCATGGGTAAGCTGCAAGGCATGCTTCATAAGGGTTAACTCTCCAGTGAATGCCAGGATGTATTCAGCCTTCAACAAGATGTCTGTGCATTTAGCTCTTATGTAGGCATACTCCAGTCTTCAGAAAGGTGAAACTGGGCTGAGAGGATGTCATGCACTACTGTTTGAGCAGGATGGAAGGCAAGATGGGTCTTTTCAAGTGTGTGCTGTAAGCCCGAAGGAAGAATAGCAACGTCCTTGGAGCCTTCCAAGGAGAGGCGAGCCTGGCTGAATAATCAGTGCGCAGAAACCAAAACCCTGCAACTTATCAGGCAAAGGGACATGAAGGCTAGAGTTGCTGTGATGATGCAAATGAAGGGCAAAATGGTACAAATTCCTGTCTCCCAGAAGGTGTAATTAGGGAGCTACAGTAGAAAAACAGCTATCTCTAGAAATGCAGAGCAGATGCATATGCAGACTACCTCAGGCCTGGGTTAACAGTTAAAAGATATTGACGATTTTCATTTCTTGCCTTCGTTTTATGTAAAAGTTTGCCTGAGTTCCAATTGATAATACTAATAACAGATCACAAAATAGACACAGCACAATGTTAAAGCAGAAGCCATGCACACAAAGCACTTAAAACATCTGAGCCAAAGGAAACCTGGGCCAAATATGAAAAACATATCTATGATAATCAATCTAAAATTATGCACATAAAGTCTCAGTTTAAATCATGTGAACTATTTGACATTCTAGCCATAAGAAAAGCCAAGTTACTTCTAAATGCTTTGCTTTGATAACACAATAATAAATTCTACTTCTATTCTATTCCCATTTAAATGGTATTTATGCTCTATGGCGTTTATAAATGGGCATATACAGTGTACACATGTTGGGCAGTTGCCATGGTGTTTTTTCTTACCATTGGAAGTTATTCCAGTAGCTTCAGCGTAGGGTCAATGAGATAGTTTGCTTTGCAGGGACATCAGTATCGGAGACCTGCAAAGTATTTTCTCATGTACAAACACAGAGGACATTTCAGTTGTTTTATGAGTCTGCATTAGCCAATAAAACTCTTAATTTAGCCTAGTGTTGTTGGTGAGATGGTCTTATCTCTTCTTGATACTGTTTAAGTTGCTTTCAGTTTTCTTCATGTTAGATGATGGTTTTCCTCTTTATACACTTGGCTAATTAAAATAACAAATCTTCACAACCGTCTTTTTGGAATTCCTTCTTATCACTCTAAACTAATTAAACTGGAGGGGAGAAAAAGAACCTGCTGCAATCTAGTAGCAAATCTTCAAGTATCAACTATATTTAGTATCCTCTATAAAATAAAAATATTTTATCTTGGACAACTCTCTTCTTCATGGCTAATACATTGTCCCTTGTAATACTCAATCCTTTTCTATTCTATTTCCAAGTGGAGAAACTTCTGGGTCTGTGTTTCCAAGTGGGCATCAGGAAGAACAGAATACATTTTGCAGAACTCTCACTGAATGGAATCAATCTTAAATCCAATATCTACACTCTGAAAGGTAATCGGTATGAAAACAATGAAATATTGAATGGCCAATAGGAAAAAAAATCTGAAACGGCAAACTTTAGCATGTGAATGCTATGGGCAGTCAGGAAATTTTATACAAAGTGAAGTTCTCTTGCCCGATGGAGCTATCATTCTCTTATTCTAACTGTGGAGATACAGAGCTTCTTTAATGGTTAAGATTCATGTACATTTATATTTGCTTGGGACATTTTAGATGTGGCCTGAAATAACTTCTCAAGTTTCCTTCCAACCATTTGATACTGAAATATTTAGCAACTTTGAATACCACATTTTTTCACTCTCTGGAACCTCAAATTATAACTCCATGTCAAAAAATTTGAATAGGGAGATGAGGTTAATCTTGGCATCCGATATATTATTAGTCTTTCTATTTATTTGAACTATATACAATAATTGTGCTATATCTTAATTTACATAATACATTGTATTTTCTTATAGAATCTTCCCTTATGGATATTCTAAGTTAACCAGACTGATCTGCAGTCTCCTTCAGTTTTATTTCTGAAGAGTTTAAGATCAAGCACATTGAATGTGAACAATAAAGCCTAACTAAATAGTTAGAGATTAAGTAAATTAATTGCTGGATTTAAAATTCAGTGAACAACTGATTTATTTACTGTATAATTTGTTCCATGAGGCACTCAGAGAGGAATCCATAAAGGAGTTAATTTTCAAGGATTCCAGTGCCCAGAGCATCTTGGAATTAAGTGATTACTATGAGGCACATTTGGTAGAAGAATGGGCAGAATGATGGATTACCATCTGAGGACATTTTAAATTGAGGAAAGTAGCAAACTGAAAGAGAAAACTAAAGCAAAAGTGGCCTGGCAGATTTCAAATGGGGGTACTCTTATGATCTCTAACCTAGGTCAGTCCGAGGCTGCTCAGCAGAGTTCTGCTGAGCACCACTCAATTGGTTCTGACCTTAAAATCTACCTTTCTTCCATTCAGTTACACATTTGGGAAGGTGGGGTTGAAAAAACTAAAACCTCACATTTATTGGGTATTTTATGTACCATCCATTATTCTAAGTGCTTTATGTGTGTTAACTCACTACCATCAAAACAACTCAATGAGGCAGGCACTGTTATTAGCCTCATTTTATAGACAAGGAAGCTGAACAGAGAGAGGTAAATAACTTGCCCAAAGTCACACAGCTTACCAGGGGTAGAGCCAGAATTTGACCTCAGGAAGACTGGCTCCAGAACTCACTCTTAAATACGTTCTACAGTGGCTCTGTGGGAAGGTAGTACCATCATTTTATTTAGTACTTTTAGGATAATTCCTAAATTGTCTATAATTCCTATAAGGTATCAAGAAACTGTCAAGTCCATGAATCCTCAAGTCATTTAGGACTATTACAATTAGCATGAATCCTTTAATATAGAGTTAAAATTAATTTTTGAAGATTTTATCCAAGAGGTCTAGCTTACCATAAATGTTGACTTGAAATAAACAGAAAAAATTACTCCAATTACTAATCCATTTCGAAATATATAACAATGCTTACCAACGAAAAGTTCAAAACAAAAATATTAAACTTTTCTTCATTGTATACGAAGATGGAGTTTCAAAACTGTTATTGAAGATAGGGGAAAGTAGAAGGTATACTTAAGCTAGGGCTGTTTGAAGTTTCTTCATATATAGGATGGTTACTCAGTAAAGGATTGTTGCAAGAATGAATCTAAAATGAACTAATGTATTCCTGATGTCTTTGTCTGCTTGTGCTGTTATAACAGAACACTATAGACTGGGTGTCTTATAAACAACAGAAACTTACTTCTCATGGTTATGGAGCCTGGGAAGTCCTGGATCAAAGTGCCAGCAGACTCACTGTAGGGTGAGGGCAAGTTTTGGGTTCAAAGACGGTGTTTTTCTTGTTCTGTCCTCAAATGGTAGAAAGAACTCTTTGGGGTCCCATTTATAAGGGCACTAATCCCATTAACCAGGGCTCTGTCCTCAGGACTTAATCACCACCTAAATTTCCCCACCTCCAAATCACACTGGGGATTAGATTTCAACATACAAATTCTGGGAAGACATAAACATTCAGTCTATAACACCTGCCTTTTGGAAAGATGTTCTCTAGGGGCCCATTCTTTTAATGACACCTGGTATTTATAATCAATCCATGTGATGCCTTCTGAGTTGCAGACAATATAATACCTTCAGACCCTAGACCTTCAAATAAGTCTTTTTTTCTTTATTTTTATTTGATTTTTATCTGTTATAAGCAACAAGCTCTCCCAGGACACACTATTACTTCATAATTACAAGTATAATACTAGCCCTATGTTACTGATTTAATACTATGTTTCTCAAGAAAAACTGCAGCTTTAAAAATTTGGATTTCTCCTGACAAAAGCAATAATGGGGAGAGGATTCCCTATTTAATAAATGGTGTTGGGAAAACTGGCTAGCCATATGCAGAAAACTGAAACTGGACTCCCTCTCCTTACACCTTATACAAGAATTAACTCAAGATGGATAAAAGACTTAAACCTAAGACCTAAAACCATTAAAACCCTAGAAGAAAACCTAGGCAATGCCATTCATGACACAGGCATGGGCAAGGACTTCATGACTAAAACATCAAAAGCAATGAAAGCAAAACCCAAAATTGACAAATGGGATCTAACTAACTAAAGAGCTTCTGCAGAGCAAAAGAAACTATCATCAGAGTGAACAGGCGACCCACACAATAGGATAAAAGTTTTGCAATCTATCCGTCTGACAAAGGGTTAATATCCAGAATCTACAAGGGACTTAAACAAATTTACAAGAAAAAAAACAAACAAGCCCATCAAAAAGTGGGCAAAGGATATGAACAGACACTTCTCAAAAGAAGACATTTATGGGGCCAACAAACATGAAAAAAAGCTCTCCATCACTGGTCATTAGAGAAATGCAAATCAAAACCACAATGAGATACCATCTCATGGCAGTTAAAATGGTAATCATTAAAATTCGGGAAACAACAAATGCTGGCGAGGATGTGGAGAAATAGGAATGCTGTTACACTGGTGGTGGGAGTGTAAATTAGTTCAACCATTGTGGAAGACAGTGTTGCAATTCCTCAAGGATCTAGAACCAGAAATACCATTTGACCCAGCAATCCCATTACTGGGTATATACCCAAAGGATTATAAATCATGCGACTCTAAAGACACAGGCACACTTTTGTTTACTGCAGCACTGTTCACAAGAGCAAAGATTTGGAACTAACACAAATGCCCATCAATGATAGACTGGATAAAGAAAATGTGGCACATATACTCCATGGAATACTATGCAGCCATAAAAAAGAATGAGTTCATGTCCTTTGCAGGGACATGGAGGAAGATGGAAGCCATCATCCTAAGCAAACTAACACGGGAACAGAAAACCAAACACCGCATGTTCTCACTAATATATGGGCGTTAAACAATGAGAGCACATGGACACAAGGAGGGGAACATCACACCCCAGGGCCTGTCAGGGATTGGGGGACTAGGGGAGGGATAGCATTAGGAGAAATACCTAATGTAGATGACAGGCTGATGGTTGCAGCAAACCACCATGGCATGTGTGTACCTACGTAACAAACCTGCACGTTCTGCACATGTATCCTAGAACTTAAAGTGTAATAAAAAAAAGATGAGGATTTCTACTTTAGCAAAATCACTGGGCCCATTTCTTATGCTATTCTGAGTTTGGAAGAGCTCAGCTGAGCCAAGATGAGTGTGGAGGGAGGTGAGATGCAGTCCGACTGAGATTTGCTTCATTATATAAAGGGGTTTTCTATTCTGCATCCAGTAGCATCAAATTGTAAGTGCTTTAGGACCAACCAAGTGTGAGATATTGCTCGAACAACAGTCATTGCATTCATTTAAAAAATGTGTGTAGGTAGAGTTACTTATTTAAAGAAATGAAAGTAATACTTTCCTGTCTTCAGCTATAAAGTTGAGCTTGCAGTGACTCATTTAAAATGTTTAGTTGATAATTGTTAGGTCAGTGGTTGGGAGGGCAATCCAAATTCTATACAGATAATAGAGTTCTCTAGTCCAGTGAATATTTGATTTTTTTTTTAAGTAAGCTTATGTTTGGTTAGTATTTACTATGCGGATACACAGATCTGCAGTTCTCAAGTGCCAAATTCAGGACTAAGTGAATTTAGATTTTATCAGTATTCCTTTTTGATGCAGCACATATAAAAAATGTTAAGGGAAATGTGCCTGATGCTAGCTCAACTTGGAAATGCAGATATTATAAGTCAATCACCTACAAGAACATAGTTTCCATTCTGCAGTATGTATGTGTACAATGTATACTTCCTGACTAAAGGTTTATTATCAAGAAAACTAGCTACCAAACAGTGCATCAGCACATCAGCTAGCCTCAGACCCTTAACAAATTTGCAGTCATTTTTAAGTCCAGTATAACTGAGATAGATGTACCATTGATATTATATACATGCTTTTTAAAACTGTCTTCATGGTTTATATGAACCTAAGCAACAAAAATTAAAATGAATGTCATGAAAAATGAGATGATAGAGCCATCTGTGTTAGATTAATACCATTATTCAGAAATATGAGTCCTGTATACCAGATGTTAGAAAAGGAAAGAAGGTGGAGCACATTGTCAAGGATTCTAGTGCAAACATATATTCCTGGAGTTGGTGAACTGCTGGTTCTAACTGGCACAACTAGGGGGGTTGGAAATGAACTGGCTGTATGACACAGTGGCATTGTTCAACTTGAAGGCAAAGGGATAAAGCCAGAAACAGAGCTAATGACTGCAGTCATAATACCATTTTTAAAAATGACTTCAGATCAAGGTGTGCATGGAGTAAATACACAAGTTAACACTCTGATCTCTTTCATCTATTTTTATAAAGGATCATTCTATAGAGTTCAAGATATTTCTAAAATGTAGATATTATTTGTGAAAGGTGGAGAGCCTGTTAGTGGGTCTCAATTCAGTGGGATGATTCCATCAAAAATGTGAGTGGACATTCTTAACAGTCCTCACCTGACTGAATGTACTTTTGAATGAATTAATAAATTAAAACTTGCAAGGTATTTTAGGAAGTTTTGAGATAAAATAGGATATGAAAATGAAGTAAAATTATCATTAGACACTCCTACATAAAGTAGGTTACATGTTGTTTTATATTTAGTAGTAAAGGAATTACTATTGAATTACAAAGTTTATTTACTTCCTCGAAGGTAGCTATTTTTGATTTCTCAATTTCAGTGCCTGTAGTTTCCCATCTTCAAATTAAATCATGACCAATTTCCCTCTGGCTTTAGGTGTTTCCATGGCTCAAATGTCATATGAAATTTTGTTTGATATTCTTTTTCTTTAATTTGTTAGGTCACCTTTTTGTGGGGTGACCTAACCAAGGTAAGAGATAAGACTACATTTTAACATCTGTAGCTCAAAACTTTAACTGACACCTGACTTTTATTTATATATATATATATATTTTAAAAATTAATAGCGTGCTCATTTAATTTTGATTTGTTTACATATCCTTCGCCTTCCTGGCTTTGCCACTATCTATTCCTATGACTTCTGGGAGTCATTTAACATCAACAAGTCTAAATTTCCCTATCTATATAATAGGATTAATGAGATTACAGTGTGATGTTTCTTCAGTGGTATATTTTACTAAGAAGCTTTTTAGAATATTTTGATGCCGCATCATTAACTTATAAATTTTTAATATGGAGAGTTTACATTTAGATAAGGGGAGTTTTTCCTAGTTACTACTTTCTTTCTAAATCATGAAAGAATTGTATGAGAGGTTTGTAGATGTCAGCAGCTATGCAGGTTGGGTACTGTGTTAGATTTTTCACATTAAAACTGAATGGGCCCAAGTATGAGAAAGCAATACAGTTCCCATGAATTTTTTTTTATTATTATACTTTAAGTTCTGGGATACATATGCAGAACATGTAGGTTTGTTACATAGGTATACACATGCCCTGCAGTGAGTATCAACCCTTCATGTGGTTTGCTGCAACTATCAACCCTTCATGTATAATAGGTATTTCTCCTAATGCTATTCCACCTCCAAGCCTCCTACCCCGACAGGCCCTAGTGTATGATGTTCCCCTGCCTCTGTCCATGTGTTCTTATTGTTCAACTCCCACTTATGAGTGGGAACATGCAGTGTTTGGTTTTCTGTTCCTGTGTGAGTTTGCTTGGGATGATGGTTTCCAGCTTCATCCATGTCCCTGCAAAGGACATGAACTCATCCATTTTTATGGCTGCATAGTATTCCATGGTGTATATGTGCCACATTTTCTTTATCCAGTCTATCATTGATGAACATTTGGGTTCTTTCCAAGTCTTTGCTATTGCGAATATTACCACAGGAAACATATGTGCGCATGTGTCTTTAGAGTTGCATGATTTATAATCCTTTGGGTATATACCCAGTAATGGGATTGCTGGGTCAAATGGTATTTCTGGTTCTAGATCCTTGAGGAATTGCCACACTGTCTTCCAGAATGGTTGAACTAATTTACACTCCCATCAACAGTGTAACAGCATTCCTATTTCTCCACATCCTCTCCAGCATTTGTTTTTTTCCTGACCTTTTGATGATCGCCTTTCTAACTGATGTGAGATGGTATCTCATTGTGGGTTTGATTTGCATTTCTCTAATGACCAGTGATGATGAACTTCTTAAATATGTTTATTGTCCGCATAAATGCCCTCTTTTGAGAAGTGTCTGTTCATATCCTTTGCCCACTTTTTGATGGGCTTGTTTGTTTTTTTCTTGTAAATTTGTTTAAGTTCCTTGTAGATTATGGCTATTAGCCCTTTGTCAGATGGATAGATTGCAAAACTTTCCTCCCATTCTGTGGGTTGCCTGTTCACTCTTGATGACAGTTTCTTTTGCTCTGCAGAAGCTCTTTAGTTTAATTAGATCCCATTTGCCAATTTTGGCTTTTGTTTTCATTGCTTTTGATGTTTTAGTCATGAAGTCCTTGCCCATGCCTATGTCCTGAATGGCATTGCCTAGGTTTTCTTCTAGGGTTTTAATGGTTTTAGATCTTAGGTTTAAGTCTTTAATTCATCTTGAGTTAATTTTTGTTTAAAGTGTAAGGAGAGGGGGTCCAGTTTCAGTTTTCTATGTATGGCTAGCCAGTTTTCCCAACACCATTTATTAAATAGGGAATCCTTTCCCCATTGCTTGTTTTTGTCCAGTTGTCAAAGATCAGATGGTTGTAGGTGTGTGGCATTGTTTCTGAGCCTTCTGTTCTGTTTTGTTGGTCTATGTATCTGTTTTGGCACCAGTACCATGCTGTTTTGGTTACTGAAGCCTTGAAGTATAGTTTAAAGTCAGGTAGCATGATGTCTCCAGCTTTGTTCTTTTTGCTTAGGATTGTCTTGGCCATGGGCTGTTTTTTTGGTTCCATATGAAATTTAAAGTAGTTTTTTCTAATTCTGTGAAGAAAGTCAATGGGGATAGCATTGCATCTATAAATTACTTTGGGCAGTATGGCCATTTTCATGATATTGATTCTTCCTATCCATGAGCATGGAATATTTTTCCATTTGTTTGTGTCCTCTCTTATTTTCCTGAGCAGTGGTTTGTATTTCTTTTTGAAGTGTTTCTTCACATCTTTTGTAAGTTGTATTTCTAGGTATTTTATCCTCTTTGTAGCAATTGTGAATGGGAGTTCTCTCATGATTTGGCTCTCTGTTTGTCTATTATTGGTGTATAGGAATGCTTGTGATTTTTCCACATTGATTTTGTATCCTGAGACTGCTGAAGTTGCTTATCAGCTTAAGGAGATTTTGGGCTGAGACAATGAGGTTTTCTAAATATACAATCATGTCATCTGCAAACAGAGACAATTTGACTTTCTCTTCTTGAATACCCTTTCTATCTTTCTCTTGCCTGATTGCCCTAGTGAGAGCTTCCAATACTACATTGAATAGGAGTGGTGAGAGAGGGCATCCTTGTCTTGTACCAGTTTTCAAAGGGAATGCTCCCAGTTTTTGCCCATTCAGTATGTTATTGGCTGTGGGTTTGTCATAAATAGCCCTTAATATTTTTGGATATGTTCCATCTATACCTAGTTTATTGAGAGATTTTGCAGGAAGGGGCGTTTAATTTTATCGAAAGCCTTTTCTTCATCTATTGAGATAATCGTGGTTTTTGCCATTGGCTCTGTTTATGTGATGGATTACATTTATTGATTTGCATATGTTGAAGCAGCCTTGCACCTCAGGGATGAAGCCAACTTGATCGTGGTGGATAAGCTTTTTGTTGTGCTGCTGGATTTGGTTTGCAGTATTTTATTCAGGATTTTTGCATTGATGTTCATTAGGGATATTGGCCTAAAATTTTCTTTTTCTGTTGTGTCTCTGCCAGGTTTTGGTATCAGGATGATGCTGGCCTCATAAAATGAGTTAGGAAGGAGTCCCTCTTCTTCTATTGTTTAGAATGGTTTCAGAAAGAGTGGTACCATCTCCTCCCTGTACCTCTGGTAGAATTCGGCTGTGAATCCATCTGGTCCTGGGCTTTTTTGGTTGGTAGGCTATTAATTACTGCCTCAATTTCAGAACTTGTTATTGGTCTATTCAGTGATTTGACTTCTTCCTAGTTTAGCCTTGGAAGGGTGTACATGCCCACAAATTTATCCATTTTTTCTAGATTTTCTAGTTTATTTGTGCAGAGGTGTTTATAGTATTCTCTGATGGTAGTTTGTATTTCTGTGGGATCAGTGGTGATATCCCCTTCATCATTTTTTATTGTTTCTCTTTGATTCTTCTCTCTTTTCTTATTAGTCTGCCTAGCAGTCTACCTATTTTGTTAATCTTTTCAAAAAACCACCTCCTGCTTTCATTGATTTTTTTGAAGGACTATTCGTATCTCTATCTCCTTCAGTCCTCCTCTGATCTTAGTTATTTCTTGTCTTCTTCTAGCTTTTGAATTTGTTTACCAAAAAAAAAAAAAAAAAAAAAAAAAATGAAGTTGCAATCCTAGTCTCTTGCAAAACAGACTTTAAACCAACAAAGTTCAAAAAAGACAAAGAAAGGCATTACGTAATTTTAAAGGGATCAATGCAACAAGAAGAGCTAACTATCCTAAATATATATGCACCCAATACAGGAGCACCCAGATTCATAAAGCAAGTATTTGGAGACCTACAAAGAGACTTAGACTCCCACACAATAATAGTGGGAGGCTTTAACATCCCACTGTCAATATTAGACAGCTCAATGAGACAGAAAATTAACAAGGAATTCAGGACTTGAATTCAGCTCTGGACTAAGAAGACCTAATAGATATCTACAGAATTCTCCACCCCAAATCAACAGAATATACATTCGTCTCAGCACCTCATCACACTTATTTTAAAATTGACCAGATAATTGGAAGTAAAACACTCCTCAGCAAATGCAAAAGAATGAGAATCATAACAAACAATCTCTCAGACCACAGTGCAATCAAATTAGAACTCAGGATTAAGAAATTCACTCAAAACCGCACAACTACATGGAAACTGAACAACCTGCTTCTGAGTGACTACTGGGTAAATAACAAAATTAAGGTAGAAATAAATAAGGTCTTTGAAACCAATGAGAACAAAGACACATCATACCAGAATCTCTGGGACACAACTAAAGCAGTGTTTAGAGGGGAATTTATAGTACTAAATGCCCTCAGGAGAAAATAGGAAAGGTCTAAAATTGACACCCTAACATCACAATTAAAAGAACTAGAGAGAAGCAAGAGTTCCCATGAATTTTTAAAGCAATTGGTTTACAGAAAAGAGAAAGTTACAACAGATATAAACCTTGAAAGGAACCAAATTACATTTCACTCTGTTTACTTTACAGCAAGTCAGTGGCATTCTGTTAAAAGATCAATGGCATTAGAATGTATAGGAGCATATTATTTTTAAATTTGTCAGGTGACTTTTAGTATATTTTCTTCAGTTATTTTGCTAATCTAAGAAACAGTGCTGTAAAAGAGTGTTGTGCTGGTTACTTTTACATATCAATTTGAATGGGCCATGGGTTGCCCAGAGATTTGGTTAAACATTGTTCTGGGTGTGTCTGTGAGGATGTTTCTGGATGAGATTAACATTCAAATCAGTAGGTTGAGTAAAAACAGATGAATCTTCCTAATGTGGGGCAGCCTCATCCAATCTATTGAAGGTCTGAATGGAATAAAAAGATGAGTAAGAAAGAATTATTTTTCTCTGCCTGCCCATTTTCCAGCTAGACATCAGTCTTCTGTCTTTAAACTTTGACCATGGCTTATATCAATGGGTCTTCTTGTTCTCAGGGTCTCAGAGGACTCAGACCGGAACTTACTCTGTTTGCTCTTCCGGTTCACAGTTCTTCTGACTCAAACTGAACTCTACTATTGGCTCTCCTGGATTTCCACCTTGCCAGATATAGACCTTAGACTTCTTGGCATTCATAATCACGTGAGCCAGTGACATATATATATATATTTTAATATGTATTTATATATTAACATAATATATAATTAATATATAATATATCATATGTATTATATATACATATATAATTCTTCAATTAATATATTATATGTGTAATATTATATATTACATATATATATTTAAATCCTATTGGTTTTGATTCTCCAGGGAACCCAGATTAATATAGAATTTTGTATTGAAAGTGGTTCCAGAGGAACAGAACTTTAAGGATGTGTTTTCTGAATTGATTCTGGGATTTTGGGAATTCTGTGCCTAATCTGATTAGATTTAACAACACTAATGACTCTTTCCAGTAGTAAAGAGAACACTGATAGTCTATTCCATGGTCTTGCAATAAAGATATGCATATGCAAAATATCTGCTTCATATATTTCTAATCAACAACTTATAAACAGCAAGAGGTTGGGTGACTGTGCATATGATATTTTTGAACATCTTTGAATATTTAACTTTTATTGAGGGAATGTGTGCATCCCCCCGCACATCCTCCAACTCATGTGTTGAAACCTAATCCCCACTCTAATGGTCTTTAAATGTGGGGCCTTAGATAAGTGATAAGGTCATGAGGGTATAACTGTTATAAATGAAACAAATGCCCTTTAAAAGGGACCCCAGAGAGCACCCTTGCTGCTTCCACCATATGAAGACACAATGGGAAGATGGCCATCTGTGAATAAGGAGGCAGGCGCTCACCATACACCTAATCAGCCAGCTCTTTTGTCTTGGACTTCCCATCCTCCAGAACTATGAGGAATAAATTTCTGTTTTTTATAAGCCAGCCAGTTTAGTACTTTGTTATAGTTACATGGATGGACTAGGACACTCACGAATATAGTGAGGTTGGCTAGTTACTCCTAATGTCATTGGACAGAGGGGTGAAATGAAGGCATGAGATAAGAAATTCAAAGTCTCAGCTCAAGCACTGCTTAAATGACCTGGATGCTTTATGTGTGTCTTTTCTTTTATAGCCACAGAACTGGGATTCCTGAAAATCAAATACAAAACTCATCGTACCATTGATTGAATTACAATGTAAGTTCAACTCCTAGACCCTCAATGTATCTACTGTTAAAGTGAGGACTTTGATTGTGAGAAAACTGGGATCCTGTAAGTTGTAATGTGGATGAGTGGGAAGACCCTAATGAAGCTGAGGACATTGAACTCCTGAATTCTGATAAGTCTTCTTGGCCAGTGAAAGAGGCCTGCTCCCCTCCAGCAGAAGTGGCCTCTCCAATCACAGCTGCTTTCCTGCCTTGGTGGTCTCAGCCTCTCCACCCTTGTCTGAGGGGATTAATCCTACATTGCCTAAGGAAACTGTAATGACCTTCTCTGAGGCAGTTTCCATGCAAGACAATGTTCATTCTTCTCAGGACCTGTCTCTTCCACCCCGCTTTGCTTCTAGACCTAGTAGTAGACTAAAGTTCCAGCCAGCCCCTAAAGGGAGGTGCTCATTGTGACCCAGGATGCACTACTTTCCAAAAGAATAGCTTAAGTTTTCTAATATAGGTAAGCAGAAATCCAGGAAACACTTATGGGAATAGATATTAAGGGTGTGTGATAATGGGTGTTAAGAACATTAAGGTGAATCAGTCTGAATTCATTGATATGGGCTCACATAGCAGAGATTCTCTAATATCATAGCTCAGAAGTTAGATTCTAATCTAAGGTATGCAGACCTTTCAGAATGGGCAAAAAGTGTGAAGATATTTGTGTCCCATGTGAATGCCCATCAGATGGTGAACTCAGCAGAGGAGGATTTTACTAATCAAGTGGACAGAATGACTTTTCCTGTGGATATTCAGGAGTTAGAAAGCGTTCTAACAGTTTGTTTGCTTAATTGGACTGAATGGACTGAATGGTGGCCCACAGTGAGCAAATGAGAAATACAGGACCTGCCTTGGTTTAACATAGAGGAAGGGAGTCACCACACGATTGGAAAGTATTAGAGTGGATTTGTCATTTAATGCTTATTCAGCCACACTAGAAGGGTACAGAAAACATACTTATTTATTACTCTTACCATGAGAAATAAATTTGTGAGGGGATTCATGGCATCTTTAAAGAGCTCTGTGGTTGCTGTTCTCTGTAGGACAGACCTTACCATAGTGCCTGCAGACCACTGGGAAAACTAAAGGCAATGGGGACGATTGTATCCCAGGTGGCTGCAGTCATGTGGCTGCACTCAACCACCAAATGCAAAGTGAGTGTGTGGTTACTGTAATGGACAGCAGGGTCAAAGAGGCAATCAGAATAGCCTGATTCATACAAACTTATGGTGCTGGCTAGTTAACCATGGTGTTCCCAAAGTGAAATAGATAGGACGCCTACCACATTCCTTTTCAATTTATATAAGCAGAAAAGTTTTATGTCACATGAGCAAAAGTCTAACCTGAATTGTAATAATAGAGTCACAGCCTCTCAAGCAATTATCAGGATTGAGCCAGTTTTCAAACCCAGAACTGCTAGAATGAAGGGAAAGGTCAAGACCCCTAGAGAAAGGATCTTGGTAAAGTACTGAAAATTTGTACTGTTAATTTTTCTCCCAGCCTTCCCCAAAGGGACTTATGGCCTTTTACCAGGGTAACTGTGTACTGGGGAAAAGGAAATAATCAGACCTTTCAGGTACTGCTGGACACCAACTATGAAATCATATTGATTCCAGGAGACCCAAAATGTCACTGTGGCTCACTACTTAGGATAGAGGGTTATGGTAGGCAGTGAACCAAGGAAGTTTTATCTCAAGTTTGTCTCTTAATGGGCCCAGTGTGTCCTTGACCCCATCCTATGGTTATTTCCCCAGTTTGGGGATGTAAAATTGGAATAGATACATTAAGCATCTGGCAAAATACTCACACTGATTCTCTAACCTATGATGTGAGGGCCATGGTAGTGATAAAGACCAAGTGAGAGCCACTAGAATGATGACTTCCTAGCAAAATAGTAAACTGCAAGTAATACTGCATTCCTGGAGGGATTGCAGAGAATAATGCCACCATCAAGGACTTGAATGATGCAGGGGTAGTGATTCCTACCACATTGCTGTTCAATTCACCTACTTGGCTTGTGCAAAAGACAGAGGAACCTCGGGGAATGACAGCAGATTATCATAAGCTTAATCGTGTGGTGACTCCAATTGTAGCTGCTGTGCCAGATATGATTTCATTGCTAAAGAAAATTAATATTAATACGTCCCCTGATACCTGGTGTGCAGCTATTGATCTGACAAATGCTTTTTTATTGATATCTGTTAGTAAAGATCACTAGAAGCAGTTTGCTTTCAGCTGCCAAGGCCAGCAATACACCTTCACTGTCCTACCTCAGGGGGATATCACTTTTCCAACCCTGTGTCATCATTTAGTTTACAGGGATCTTTGCCTTACTACAAGACATCACACTGGTCCACTACATTGATGACATTATGCTAATTGGACTTAATGAGCAAGCAACAGCAACTAATTTAGGCTTAATGATAAGACATTTGTGTAGCAGAGGATGTGAAATAAATTTCAAAATTCAGAGGCCTTGTACTCTGGGAAATTTCTTAGGGTCCTGTGATGTGGGGCATGTTGAGATATACCTTCCAAGGTAAAGAATACGTTGTTGCAGCTGGACTCTCCTTAAAACCAAGAAAAGGGGGCACAACATTTAGTGGGCTCATTTATCAAATGACCCCCAAAGTTGCTAGTTTTGAATGGAGACAAGAGGTGGCTGTGCAACAGGTCCAAGCTGCCGTGCAAGCTGCTCTGACACTTGGGCCATGTGATCCATTGTATCCATTGGTGCTTGAAGTTTCAGTGGCAGATAAAGATGCTTTTTGAAACCCTTGGCAGGCCCCTACTGATGAATCATGAATAAGGTCCTTAGGATTTTGGAGCAAAGCTCTGCCATCTTCTGCAAGTAAATACTCTCTTTGAGAAACAGCTCTTGGCCTGCTACTGGACCTTAGTAGAGACTGAACACGAAAGCATGGACCACCATGTTACCATCCAACCTGAGCTGTCCATTATGAATTGGGTGTTATCTGACCCACCAAGGCCTAAAGTTGGGCATGCCCATCAGCACTCCATAATAAAGTGGAAATGATATGTATGCGAGGGGACCCAAATAGACCTTAAGGAAACAGGTAAGTTACATGAAGAAGTGGCCCCAAAGCCTAAGGTCTTCACTTCTGCTACTCGGCCTTCTCTTTCTCAGCCCATACCTGTCACCACATGGGAAAATCCTGATGATAAGCTGGCAAAAGAAAACATCTAGGGCCTGGGATGTGAATTATATGCAGACACAACCTGAATGTAGGTAGCTGTAGCACTGTAGCCTTGTTCTTTGGTATCCTAAATGAGAATGGTAAAGGGAAATCCTTCTGTCAAGCAGAATATGGTGGTTCACTTAGCTCAGAAGGAAAACTGGCCAGATGTATATACTGATTAATGGGCTGTGATCAATGGTTTAACAGTATGGTCAGGGTCATGGAAGGAATATCACTGAAAAATTGGTCACAAGAAAAATTTTAGATTAGAGGTATGCAGACCTTTCAGAATGGGCAAAATATGTGATGATATTTGTGTCCCATATGAATGCTCACCAAATGGTGAACTCAGTAGAGGAGGATTTTACTAATCAAGTGGACAGAATGACTTCTCCTGTAGATATTCAGTCAGCCTCTTTCTCCAGCCACCCCTGTCATCACATAATGAACTTATGAACAAAGTGGCCATGTTGGCAGAGATGGAGGTTATTCATGGGCTTAGCAACATGGAATTCCACTCACCAAGGCAGACCTGGCTATGGCCACTGCTGAGTGCCCAATCTGCCAGCAGCAGAGACTATCACTGAATCCCTGATATAGCACCATTCCTTGGGGTGATCAGTCAGCTACCTAGTAAGAGATTGATTACATTATACTGCTTTCATCATGGAAGGGACTGTGTTCTGTTCTTTCTGGAAAAGACATTTACTGTTTTTTATTTTTGTTTTCTAATCTTAAAGCTTTTTATCCCTAATAGACATTACTTTGAATATGGATTTTCCTCCCCTGCATGCAATGTTTTTGCCATCTATGGACTTACAGAATACCTTATCCATCGTCATGATATTCCACACAGCATCGCTTGTGACCAAGATACTCACTTCACAGCCAAGGAAATGTGGTGATGGACCCACATTTATGAGATTTACTGCTTTTACCATGTTCTCCACCATCTTGAAACAGCTGGCTTGATAGAAAGGTAGAATGGCCTTTTGAAGACTCTTTTATACTTCCAAATATATGGCAATAACTTACAGGGTTAGGGCAGGTTCTATGAAAGGCTATATATTCTCTGACTTCAATATATTGTGCTATTTCTCTAATAGCTAGGATGCATGGGTCCAAGAATCATGAAGTGGAAATGGGAGTGGCATCACTCACTATTAACCATAGTGATGCATTAACAAAATTTTTCTTCCTGTTCCTGTCAACTTATGTTCTGCTGGCCTAGAATTCTTAGTTCAGAAGGGAGTAATGCTTCTACCAAAAAACATAAGAATGTTTTCCATTGAATTGGAAGTTAAAATTGCAGCCTGACCACTTTGGACTCCTCATGCCTCTGAATCAATAAGCGAAGAAAGAAGTTACCATGCTTGGTGACCACCTGACTACCAAGTGGAAATTGGACTGCTACTTCACAATGAAGGTAAGGAAGAGTATGTCTGGTATACCGAAAGTCATCCCTAAAGTCATCTCTTACTATTACCACACCATATGATTAAGGTCAGTGGAAAACTGCAACAATCAAATCCTGGCAGCAAAACTAATGACTCACATCTTTTAGGAATGAAAGCTTGTGTCTTTCCACCAGGTAAAGAACTATGAGCAACTGGGGTACTTGCTGAAGGCAATGGGAATGCAGAATGAGTAGTGAAAGAAGGAAGTTATATGTACTAGCTATGGCTACGTGTCCAGTTACAGAAATGAAGACTGTAATTGTCATGAATATATATTCATTATTTTGTTATAAACATGTTTTTGTATATGTATGTGTGTATATCATTGTTTTATTTGTCCTTTATTTTATTATTATATAATGTAAAATATTTGGATTTATATCGTATTTAAGTGTGGTTAATTTTATATCATAGTATTTAAGTTATGAAATATTGAGAAGACTAAATATCACTTAAGGACTTTGACTCCTCTGTGGAAAGGGTTAATGTCTTTCTGATTATATGCAGTATAATTATATCATGTTAGACATAATTATGACCTTATTATCTTCATTTGGAGATTATGTATAGTTTAAAGAAATGCATATGGGTGCCAAGTTAATAAGGAGTGGACTTGCGATGGTTAATTTCATTCCTCAGTTTAAGTGGACAATGGGATGCCCAGATATTTGGTTAAGCATCATTCTGGGAGTGTCTATGGGGGTGTTTCTGGATGATATTAACATTCAAATAAGTAGAGTGAGTGAAACAGATTTCTCTCCACAATATGAGTGGACCTCATGCAAATTGTTGAAGGCCTGAATAGAATAAAATGATTCTTTCTGCTTGACTGCCTTCTAGCTGGGACATTAGTCTTCTCCTCCCTTTAGACTTGGACTGAAACTTATACTATCAGCTCTTTCTGACTGCAGATCTTGGACTTTCCAGGCTTTTTAATTGTGTGCACCAATTTCTTATTGTTAGTGTGTGTGAGTTTATCTCCTATTGAGTCTGCTTCTCTGGAGAACCTAGATTAATACAAGTGTCTAGGGGAAGACTGAAAATTAACAAAATCCTTTTGAGGATGATTTCAAAAATGATCAGACACATTGTTGATATGTCAATATGTTTTTAAGCATTTTGTTATTCTTTATAAAAATTGTTCTATACCTAAATGGTAATAATTTTGAAAAGTAGTCACCGGTATATTATATTTTTCTCATTGTCTTAATTTCTTTGAGAATATATATGGTCTAATAGCTTCATAGTGTTTTTATATGAAGTAGTTTTATCATGTGATCACTACACAAAGTAAGTTTAAAGTTTCTAAGTTTTTGACCAAAGGTTTTTTATTTAACTTTAATGTCTTCTTTTATAAAACAGCCTTGAAATGTTCTAGAACAGAATGGAGTAAACTTCTTCCAATTTGTTTCTGTGAATTTTATCCTTATTTGAAAACCCTGAATTTCTTCACCCAGGTTCTACTTTAATTGGGCACTTACAAAGCAATTCTTCAGTCAGTGTCTCTAACGTCTCCCCGCTTCCCAACAAATCTATGAAGACAGAACAAAAGATGCAACTCACAGAAACACAGAAAATTAAGACTGTCAGAGGACATAGTGCTTGATTCGGAGGTGGTTGAGAGAAAGATTTTCACTGAATAGCAGAGTAATGGAAGATTATGATAAAAATAATTAATGGTCTTCTCCAATCTCTTTCCCTACAACAGAGGAGTCATGTTTCCTTAAAAACAACAGGCAGACGTCTCATTGAAACCTCACTGAATGCCCACAATCTAGAGACACCAGGTCAGAACCTAACAGGACACTAGGCCGTCATCCTTATGTAAAAGTGTTGTTTCTTAAGGTACCAAGGCTCACTTATCCTCCATCTTCCCCTAACACCTCTTCCAACCCCATCACACACGAGTATGCACATCTGAATTAAAAACACAAGCAGGTGGTACAGGGTTGAACAGGGGGAGTTACATCTTAGAAAATATCATCCTCCAGGTGTGGAACCATAAATGGACTATAGGCAGAAGCTCCTAAAGTAGTACAGTATAGTATTCCCCTTGTATTTCATCTGCAAAGTGTCAATGATACAGATAATGGAGTTGGAAAATGGTTCTATTTCAGTCTAGAGACATGAAACTGATAAACTTTTGTTAGACACTGATGTATGGCTAAGACTCATAGACATTAGGTACCCTTTCATCTATACTGATATAAAAAGGTGATTTGGTTAGTACCTGGTAGAGAGTGAGCAGCATCAAATGAAATTGATACATTTTCTGATGGTAAACACTGAATCTGGATGACTTTGACTTAAGAATAGCAAAGAGGAAAAAACAAAAACAACAACACAAGGTCTCGCAGGAAAGATAAAGAGAACATTATACTGAGGCCCAAGAAGAATCTGAAAATGATTTATTACAGAAATCTGAGCTCACATAAGAAAACGATATGAGAGTATTAAGCACTAAGACATGGCCTCTAGAAACCTTTTGAACCTCAACCAGAGAATTTAGCGAAGGAAAGTCAGATGTTTTAGTAATAGACATAGAAATGTGTATGTGTGTGTTGTAGTATATGCTATGCATGCAACTACATATATATGCATCTTAATGTATAGAGTGATATTTATATATGTGAATAGACAGGGAGATAGATAAGTAGGTAGGTAGGTAGATATAAATAGGTAATACAAGAGGAAATCCCATAAGATTTATTTTGATCTCATTTGTTGGTAAAAATGCCTTCAATAGCACTCACCACTCATTCCTAATTTTTCAAAATTAATTCCTACCAAATTATGAATTGATAACATACCTTAAAAATTACTTTTAAAACTATTGAATATTATATTTACAAAAAAAAGAGTATTTGCTAATACCCTTACTAATTAACACAGACTTTGACTTTCTTGCCAAGGCAATAAAATATAATACTGAAATAAGTGAAGGCAAATTTTTGTTATTATTTGTAGACAATATGACTATTTAAATAGAGAACTCAAGAGAATAATCTGCAAAAGTCTGAGAATTAATATTAAAGTTCATTACCGTGATTGGATACAAATTAAATGGCAAAAGTTGATAGTTTTTCTGTACAGCAGCAATAACCAATTAGTGTACCTAATGTGAAAAGGTACTATTCACAAAATAGTAATATGTTATTAAGAAATGTACACAACCTATATCAGGAGTCTTAAAATACTTTATTAAACACTATAAATAAAAACTTCGATATAATGAAAATAGAAACTGTATTTCCATAACGGAGCACTGGATTTTTTAAAATATGCAAATAACTTTCAAATTAATGATAGGGTTAATAAATGTTATTTGAGATCATGGTAAAATAATTCAAAGTTCATTTGTGAGAACAAACAGGTAAATGTATCTATGAACATTATGGAGACAGAAAAATAATTCACATCTTTTAATACATTAAGACAGGTGTTTAAATATGTTACGACGTTAAAACACTGTAGTTCTGGTTCATGAACTACAGTCAGATTAATAGAACAGAATAGATAGTATTCGGACACACTATAGTATATATCATAATTTAGGTTATGGCAAAAACAGAAGGCATCATAAACCAAAGGATTAAAA
Organism: Mandrillus leucophaeus; assembly: GCF_000951045.1. Classification (NCBI taxonomy): domain Eukaryota; kingdom Metazoa; phylum Chordata; class Mammalia; order Primates; family Cercopithecidae; genus Mandrillus; species Mandrillus leucophaeus. The sequence continues at coordinate 72,201 of NW_012109153.1, forward strand.
GATATAAGTTTCTAAACAAATGGTATTGGGAGAATTAGTTATTAAGTTAAAAAAGAGCCCTAATTCATAATATTTACTAAACAAATAACTTGCAAAAAGTTGTTAAATAAATAAAGCAAACAAATAAATGAATATACAATGAGGCTTTAAAAATTTTTTAAAGTATACTTTAAGTCTTCCTTCCTTCCTTCCTTCCTTCCTTCCTTCCTTCCTTCCTTCCTTCCTTCCTTCCTTCCTT
>NW_012109153.1:72488-81293 GCF_000951045.1 Mandrillus leucophaeus
CTTATTCCAGAGTCCTCTCCCTGTTCAGTAAGTCTGTATCATTGAGAATGAGATCTGTTCTTTCTCTTTCCCTCCCTCCCTCCCTCTCTCCCTCTTTTTCTTTCTCTCTTTCTCCCTTTCTCTCTCTCTCTCTCTCTCTCCCTTTCTTTCTTTTGTTTTGGAAGTCTCGCTGTGTTGCCCAGGCTGGAGTTCAGTGGCACAATGTTGGCTCACAGCAAGCTATGCTTATCAGGTTCAAGTGATTCTCTTGTCTCAGGCTCCCGAGTAGCTGAGACTACAGGGGTGCCCTGCCACACCCAGCTAATTTTTTTTTATTTTTAGTAGAGACAGGGTTTTGCCATGTTGGCCAGTCTGGTCTCAAACTTCTGACCTTGGGTTATCCACCCACCTCGGCCTCCCAAAAATTTGGGATTAGAGGCACGAGCCACCACACCTGGCCTGGTTTACGTTTTTTATATGGTCTTGGAACAGATAAATAGCTTCTATATAGGTCAACTAAAATGTGTTCAGAGACACACCAACCGCACGAAATGCTTTATGAATGGAGGGTGCCATAGTCAAATATGTTTTGTCAATGCCCTTTGGCACTACAGTGCGTATTAGCTTCCTACAAACATAAAAAATATGAAAGAAAACCACTTAAATTCATATATCTTCATTTTCATCAAACTTATTACACCATATAATTTTATTTATTTAACAAAACTTTTTAGAAGCCTAGTGTTTCATAGATTAAGCTTTGGGAAAAACTCTTCTAAGTATAAAAATAATAGCATATATAATAATGTTTAAAGTATCAATGTATTTTATTAATCATTATAGACTTTTTATGCAAAATAATTCATAAGAAATTAAAAGGTAATTGATAAAGAAAATATTCAAAATAAAAATAATAAAGGGATAATATTGCTACTACATAATATAGTGTTTTTTAACACAAAATCTAGAGAAAAAAGAAATATACTGATAAACAATAAATAAAAGACAAGAAAATTCACAGAAGAAATATGAATGGTCAATAAATATAAGACATAACCCACTGATAATAAAAGAAAGTTTAAGCTTTCATTTTCCTAGTAATTGAGCAAGTATATGTACGTCATTATTAGCAACAAAATTTACAATAATACCATTATGTATGATACCTCATTATATGAGACACTATGAAAGGTACTTTAAATGAGTTCTTTAATTTATTCAAAATAAAATACAGTGCAAAATGCTAAAAATTAAGGAAGAGAAAAACTTTTACATATTTGGGCATTGTACCGTTATTCACTAAACTTACTGAGGGCTTTGGGCATCCAGTGGAAAGAGCATTAAAATAATGTATACACCTTATGTAGTAAAATCATAACATTATAACATTATATTATGTAAGATTGTATAAACATTATATTAAATAGAAAATAATAAAAACATTAAAACAAAACTTATAAACGAGGTTATTTAAGAAGATACTGTGTGGCAGTGATAAATTGGAATTACAAAATGTATGTTAATAGGGAAATGACTGGATGAATCACTGTATATTCACTTTCCAGAATATTCTGTAATAATTACAATTATGTTTTCATAGAACATTGGTGAGACAAAATGCTCATGATACAGTATCTTGTACTTAGCAGGATATTAACTTTATACGCTAATTGAAAATTACTGTGTGTTTAAGTGTGTGCACTCATCTGTGTTTTGTTGCAGGGTGATGAGTTCATGTGATTTTTAAAAGATGTTTAATTCTTAAATATTTTATGTATTTTCTAAAATAAGCATGGATATTTTATGGCAGAAAGTATTTAAAAATAAATTTCTTATTAACTTGTCATTCCCCTCTTCCCCACCTCCATTACAGGCATTAATTGCCTTCCATTTTGTCATCTTTATTTTTACATGTCTGACTTGTTCACTTTGCAACCCTTGTTCCTTGCAGGGTGGCTTCCAGATTTAGGTGGTTTCAAAAACACTCGTATTACTTGAAATCTATTTCAGTATTTAGCAGTTAGGGCCAATAGAAATTTATTTTGCAAATTGTTGTCCTCTTGTATTATGTAAGGGGTGAGGCTTGGAGAAATAAAACTTGGAAGGTATCATTAAAACAAGAAGTAAGGGAGGAGAGAGAAAATAGAAATGATGTGTTAATCCATGTAATCATTAACCAGTCAATCTAATCATTCACAGATTTGGTTAGAAAACACAATATATTTATTATCTTGTTTCTGGCTAGATTTACAGATCATTGAAGACATGGCCTCTGCTCATTCTAGTCTTCCACAGGCGGAGAGGTAAGCTTAGGCATTAAACAAAAAGAATGAAGGTGGGACTCTGAGCTCCTGGGGAAAATAAAATTGTAACAATGGCAGCATCCAAAGTTTTGTGTAATATTGGGGGCAGAGAAATTAATTTGTCTTTCTCATCAGCCATAATTTCATTTAAATAAGGGGATGGTTTCACTCTTATTGGGTCTGGGACCCATGTTGGTTTATCACGCATTGCAGTGATGTTTTTCTCAACAGCGTTCCATCAGGTGGGATAAGTGTGGAGAATGGACGGCAGCTGGGCAGCCGAGTGGTTCCTGCAGAGTCAAGAGAAAGAAAGTGAGAAGAGAAAAAAATAATTCCTTCCAAATCCTCTGAAGAATATATACCAAACAGATAGAGCATAGGTCCTGGGAGATAAAGCAGACTAGCACTGAAGTTGGGATGGGGTGGGGTGGGGGAGTGGCATGTCATTTTCTGAACCTTGAAATATATATATGTCTTTATTGAGTTATAACTCATATGACATGAAATTTACATCATAAAGCATATAATTAAAAGGTTGTGGTGTATTCACAGAGTTGTGCAACCATCACCAAATTCTAAGTTTATAACATTTTCTTTGTTGAGAACTTTTTAAAAACAAGTTTATGGGAATAATTTTTAGAATCAAATTCTTTAAATATTTGCCACGTGTACAAATCAAAATCAGTTTGGTAAACAGTGTTTTCAGTACATTAGCAAAAAAAAAAAAAAAAGCAATCTCTTTTCCTTTTCATGTTTCCTCAACATTTACGAGAGTATGACTTAATTATATATTTTCATACGATACTGTTAAGTGAACTTCTCACTATTTTTTCAAATCTTGTCCCCTCAGTTGGTGAGTAAGATCCTAGGGGCTGGGAATTTACAAATATGTATACATGAAAACAAGGTCATCGATCTTCCAAAGAGAAAAAAAAAAGAGGGGGGAAGATTTTCCTAAAATTTCTGCTATTTTCCACATTGTGCTTCTAACTCTACAAAACATTGGTTAAAAACTGCATGCCGAGGTGGGCAGATCACTTGAAGCCAAGAGTTTGAGACCAGACTGGCCAACACAGTAAGCCGTTTCTACTAAAAATACAAAAAATTAGCCAGATGTGGTGGTGCGCACCTGTAGTTCCAGCTACTCAGAAGGCTGAGTCACCAGAATTGCTTGAACCCAGGAGGCTGAGGTTAAAGTGAGCCAAGATTGTGCCACTGCACTACAGCCTGGATCACAGAGCGAGACCCTACCTCAAACAAACAAACAAAACTAAAACAAAAACTGCATGCCTTTTAAAGGTAGGCAGCAAAGCCTCCAAAAATACAGTCTCCCAGGTCATTGCTTTCAGGCTGAGAATCATTTCTTTGGAACATTCTGTATCTTGAGCAATAATTTTGGGATTCAGGAAAATTATGGAGAGAGTTAACTAGCAGAAAGATATAAAATCTACCTTTTTCTCACATAATATAGGATTTTGAAATTGCTAATAATTATTACTCATCAGAAATGAGAAGCCTGTCATAATATGAAATGAAGCCTATTGATATGATTTGCAACTTTAATATAAAGCAAACTCGAGCCTCAATGCTTTGAGGTGACACTGACTGTAAAGCCCCTCATCATCTCGTCATTCAGTAAAGACGTTCTATGGGGATAACTGTGGAGACTGAGAATGAATGAGGGAAACAAACTCAGAACAGGTTATTGTTGTTTTCTGAAGGCAGGTATAATTTCAACTTATAAGAAAATCCATGTTAACTGAATGATGAGTTTATCTTCTTTTCAAAAGGGATAATATTTAGTATTAAACCTTCATTGTTTTAATTCAAATAATGCTGGTCCCCTGATCTTTTATCCAGAAAGGACTGAATCCCTAAACCTTAATTCAAATGTTCCTATTTACTCCCAGTAGCCTTAGGCAAAGATATTCAACCTCCATGCCTCATTTTCTCCATCTGTAGAATGGCAGTAATGATGCTTACCTGTCTTTCAGGAGTGTTACAAGGCTTCATTAGTTGTTTGTAAAGTACTTTGTAGATGAAGAACTCAGCATAAATGCTAAGTACCATTGTTATTATGGCAGTTTTATGTTCTGTGCATAATTGCATTTTTTTCTTTTAAAAATATTTCAATTTTCCATCTGTCATTTGTAATACATCAAACAAAAGCTAAATTCTAAAATTTTCTCACATTACCCTGCTGAGAAATGTACATAACTAAAAGTCTCCAGACAGTATGCACAGTCCCCAAATGCTTCAGGGCAGTCTCACAAAACTCACTGTCACCAAGCAACAATATTACACAGCCCATGTATAACTATTTTCAGAAATGCTCATCGTCCTGCAAATATTAAGATACTGAAAATAAATGAAAATCAGTGATGGTTTGGTCTTTGAATATTATCAGGACTGCGTTTTGATTTCACAATAGTGAAAACGCATTTGAGGTGTTGGTGGGTTTCGCCTCCTTTTCCTCCTCACTTCCTCTCTCCCATGCCTTCTACTTTCCTTGTCCTGCCTTCATTCTTTTAAAGATATTGTCAAACAAAGCAATTTAACATGGACTGAATCAGAATTCATAAATACTTCTTAAAAAATCTTACATGTAGGTGATAGCTCACTGTGGCTACTTGTTTTGTGTTTTTTTTGCAAAAACAAGTTTTTCCAATACCATTTCCCTTCTGTTTGGGCCTACTTCAACACAGCCAACATTAAACGGTGAGCAACAAATAAAGACACATTACAGCAGGTCTAAGCACAATTGTCTCCCCAATCCATGTACTTGATAAATGCCCTGTTTCAGCTAAAAAAGATGTATAACGTTTCCCTTATACTAAATTTAGTGGTGAAAATCTTTAATAACTAAAACTGACTATAATTTCCTTCTTTCGACTGTTCTATTTCAAGGTCTCATAAATCCTTTTTATTGATTAGTTTTACACAGAATGCTGTAGAGCTCTAAACACAAGAAATTAAACTGAATGGCAGGTGGATTTTTTTCATGGTCTTTTCAGCTAACCCAGCAAAAATGAATTTTAATGTAATGGTTGACTTTGTGAATATTTCTTCCTTTTTATTATTTTTAAAGTTTCTGCTAATGTGTGTAATTTTATGTCACATACTTTTATTCTGAACTTAATTATAGAAAAGGATAACAACAACTTAAAATACTGCCCCAATTTTAGTTTTGCTTCTTTGAAGTGTATCATCTGAATTCACATGTTGATATACATTATCTCTTAAGAAGAAATAATGAAATTTCTCATCAAAATGATTGGCATATAATTATGAAACTGGCTTCTGAATCGAATGTCAAGAAAATCTCCTGCATGGAAGCTAGGAAATAGATTTTTCACCTCTCTTGTATATGGAAAAAACACACTAGCCTTAGATTTAGGTAATTAATACAGTCTTCCAATAACATATTTGAATGGGAAAAACAGTTCCTACTAAAAAAATACACAATATAGCACAAATAGTTAAAAGATTTTAATGCATTAAAAGGGAGTATAGATGTTTGGAGGCAATTTGCAGCTTCTGCATATTGTGCTTACAAATTCTGTTTTCTCTGAAGAGGAGATAGGTTTTCATAAGAGGAAAAAGAATAGGAGTAGCATCCCTGAGGTCTTTCCTTGAGTTTTTGGGTATTTGCTTTTCTTAAGTCACTCTATTAGGAAGCTTCTAGCTCCAAAACACAACTGTGGTACACAGAGTATGAAAATAAGAGGTGTTAGAGATCTCATATCTCATAGTTAAGGTGACACCTCTTGGGGAAGACCTGTGTGGAACCAATGATAACTCTGGGTACAGAATGGACAATAGCTGCCTTCTTTGGTTAAGAAGATCAGAGTAAATAATGACTGTGAGATGCCTGGAGTTCACTTATTTTGAGATCATGTGATTCAAACTAGTAAATGACAAGGAGCTTATATTTACGGAGAGAATAAAAGGGAATTCAAATCCTGAGAAGCAGATAGAGAAGTGGAATGAGAAGTGGGTACTGCTTATCCTAATTCAGCCATTATAAAATATGGAAGACTCAGTCTAGGACAGAAACATGAAACATATTAAAAGCAAAATAATTTTTAAAATACTCAGCTGGAAGAAAGAAAAATCCTAACAGCAGCCACAAAGAAGTTAAAGAAAATGTGCTACCTTTTAAAACAGATTAGGAAAATTAAGAGGTTTTAAGGAGACACATTTTCTTTCAGAGTTATTGGTTCTGCAGAGAATATGTATGGGTACGTAAAGATGACATCACGGAAGCCAGCACTGTATGCCTTTGGATCTCTCCCTTAATGGAAAGATTTGATCCAACATTGGTAAAATAGAAATCATTTCTGTGCTGTGTTCCCCGTAATTAGTGATATACATGTGTATACTAACTGCAAAATCACAATACAGAGACATCTTATTTCTTCTTTAATAATGTCTTTGCAATTAGAAAAAAAGATTCTAAAATTATACGGAGTCAACAAACAGCCCAAATAACCAAAGCAAGTCTAAGCAAAAGGAATGTATATGGAGGCATCATATTACCTGACTTCAAATTATACTACAAGGTTATAGTAACCAAAACAGTATGGTACTGGTATAAAAGTAGACATATATTGGATAGTCACATGTGAAATTGTGACTCCTATAGCCACAATGAAATTGGATCCCTATCTCTTATCACATACAAAGATTAACTTAAGATGAATTAAAGACTTAAATTAAGACCTGAAACCATACAGATTCTAGAAGAAAACCTAGGAAAAACTCTTCTGGGCATTGGCCTAGGCAAAAAATTTATGACTAAGACCTCAAAGGCAAAGACAACAAAAAGGAAAATAATTAAATGGGACATAATTAAACTAAAATACTTCTGCACATCAAAAGGAATAATTCATAGAGTAAACAGACAACCTACAGAATGGAAGAAAACATTTGCAAACTATGCATCTGATGAAGGAGTAATGTCCAGAATCTACAAGGAACTCTAACAAATCATCAAGAAAAAAAAAAAAAAAACCAATTCCATTAAAAAGTGGGCAAATGACGTGAGCAGACATTTATCCAAAGAATATATACAAACATCCAACAAACATATGAAAAAAATGTTCCACATCAATAATCATCAAGGAAATGCAAATTAAAATCACAATGAGATACCATCTTACCCCAACCAGAATGGCCATTATTAAAAAGTCAAAAAACAATAGATGTGAATGAATGTGAAAGGGAACTCTTACACACTGCTAGTGGGAATGCAAATTCGTATAGTATGGAGATTTCTTGAAGAACTAAAAGTAGATCTACCATTCAATCCAGCAATCTCACTATTGGATATCTATCCGAAGGAAGGGAAGTCATTACATCAAAAAAACACTTGCATGCATATGTTTATTGCAGCATAATTCACAATTTCAAAGATATAGAATCAACCTAAGTGTCCATCAACTGATGAGTGAATAGGGAATATCTCAATCACATTTTCTATATATATATATATAAATAAAATAAAATATATATATATAAAAAATAAAATACTACTATATATATATATAATAAAATACTACTCTATATATATATATAAAATAAAATACTACTCAGCCATAAAAAGGAATGAAATGTCTTTTGCAGCAAGCATTATCTTCAGCAAAATCACTCAGGAATAGACAACCAAATACCACATGTTCTTACATAAGTGGGAGCTAAGCTACGTGTATACAAAGCCATATAGAGTGGCATAATGGACATTGAATACTCAAGGAGGGAGGATGGAAGGGGGATGAGGGATGAAAAAAATCAAGCATTGGGAACAACGTACACTATTTGGCTGATAGGCACACTAAAAGCCCAGACTTCACCAATATACAATTAATCCATGTAACTAAAAACTACATGTACCCCTAAAGCTACTCAAATAAAAAATTAAAAAGAAAATGATGTCTTTGCTTCCTGAATCTCCAGGTAAATAGCTTCATTTTTACACCTTTAAAATGGAAACACTTAAGTCATTGTACCCAACAAAACATCCAATGTTGATCCAAGAACCCAGATACACTTGACCTTGAAAGATGGTGCCAACCCATCTGTTACATGGCTGCTACTGATCAAACCAGCAAAAGAGCAGGGAACAAGCTTTAATCAAGGTAACTTAGGCTTGTTACCCCCCAAAACTGTTCACAGTAAAATAACCTCAATAAGTAGATGAATGAAAGTCTGCTTAGCACTGTGCTTGATACTGATATTAACATTGCTGTTACTATCATTACTATTATATTCTAAAGAACAGTATACAAAATAATATGTATACTATTATTATACTATATATTATATTATGCTTATATACATTAAATATTATATAATATAAAAACATGCATTAAAATACATCATACATAGTATATATTCTGTAATAGTACTCTGATATATTACATATTTTATAGTATATAGATTCTAATATAAAATACATATTCTATATATGTATTACAAATATTGATATTCTATAAATTAACATATTATACATATAAATGCATTA
>NW_012109153.1:81743-91629 GCF_000951045.1 Mandrillus leucophaeus
TATTAACACATAACAATATATTAGTATAGATATGCTAATAGTATTCCAATTTGCTTGTGTTAAACATCAAAACTTCTTATAACATTTCTTCTTCATCCCTATAAAATCTTTTAAAATGTTATGGATGATGGTATTTGGTTAATACCAACAAACTAAGCTGAAAATCATGCAACACTTTCCAGTTTTCAAATTAGAGTGTTTGTGATCAATAGCTTGCTTTTATAATTGTCCATTACTGTATTACTGTGGGCTATCTTTGTTTTAGGAATGTTTTACTTGCTGTAGGCTAAGGCTTTAAGACAATGGTTGTCAACCAGGAGTGATTTTGACTCCAGGGACATTTGGCAATATCGTTGCCATTTTTTTGTTGTCCCAACTCAGGGCTGGAGCCACTGGTATCTAGAGGGTAGGTCCAGAGATGCTAAACACCTTATAATGTGAGCAAAGAGCCCCTTATAACAAAGATTTATTTGGCTGTAAAGGTCAATAATGCTGAAGTTGAGAATTCGTGCCTTAAAATATGAGCACTTGCCTAAGTGCTATTCAGAAAGCAAGTCAGAAAACACACACTTTGATCTAAAATTAAGTCATAATAATATTAAAATATTTTAAAATATTCTTTTAAAAATATGATCTTGAAATTGTATTGGTCAGTAAAGAGTTCTGTCCAAGTTTTCAGTGATTTTCATTGCTGCATTTAGAGAAATGACAAGGTCAGCTAGGGATCTCAGAATCTCATAGGCTGTGTGTGTCTGCGCGCACACTAGCTTTCCACTTTCAGTTAATTAATTAATTCATTATTTATTTTGTTTTTGATTAATTCAATATTCTTATAAGAGGAGGATTGACTAGAAAATATGCAATTATCTGGCAATGCATCAAAATAGAGTCCATCTATTATATTTAACTCTTAACCTCAACATAATCAGCAGCAAAACTATAGACTTAAATAAAATCTAAATACAATTCTCACCACTGACTTACTTCAAAGATTTGAAAAATAAATTAAATACTCGCATATGCTACTTGGGTTCACAAAAATCCCATGCATAAGAACTAAACGGCTAACCCCTTTGCTTCTCAAAGGCTCATTTAAAGCTCTTTACATATAAGGCAGCTGTACTATTGCCTACTCATTCTGACTGCACCTTTTGGCTGATTTTGAGTGTGTAAGCAATCAGCCATGTGTGCACCTTTTACAGGGAGAAGTGATTGACAAAAACTTGGAAATAATCTTTGGCTGAACTGCCCTGTTCTATGAACAAAGAGTGGCTTATCCGATTGCCTGGAAGTTACAAGCATAGGAGCTCTGTTTTGCTCTCCGTTTTACCCTGAGATAAAGAGCTTGAATTATGAGTTAGATGTTACTCTTTGCACAAAGCATGTTTTTCCTAAGAAAGGACAAATGTGCATTATAAATTGTCATTTTAGAAACACTTATCATACCCCAAAACGAGGTCCCTTGATCTCCTTCAGAGCGAAAAACAGTTTCCTGTTAGATGATTCTTACCAACAGAGCTGTTCACGTTGAGAGAGAGAGAGAGAGAAAAGAAAAAGAATGGAAAAAATAACCCTCACAATTGCACAAAGGACGACTTTATAGGAGACCTTCAAACACTGAAAATCAGCCCAACGTCCTGCCGATCATTATTGAGACATCTGTATTCACTTCACACGGACCCAGGCACTAATCAGCCAGGAAGTGCAACAAGCACTGGCAGAAAGTATACAAAGATAAAGTACCAAATGGTATGAATATTAAAATCATAAATACAATAAAACAAGATAATGAGTGTCCTCAATTATAATAAAGCTAAAGCCCAATTAAAACATAATCACTGACTTATTATTCACAATTTTTTTTAGAGATCATATTTAGCTGATTTGTTACACTCATTTCCCTTTAAAAGATTTCATCATCACTTTTTTTGCATATCCACTTTTAAGAAGATTCATTTATCCATCTAATTGAATAATTAGGCTTTTTTGATTAATTGTTTTAAACAGTTTCATGTCATGGGTATCTTCCCACTGAAATGCTTTTATATTATCTTCTGTGCCTTGATGTTCCTGCTATAAATTACAAGTAATCACATCTTTTCACCTCTCCTTCTGGCACATCCAAAGAGGACTGGGTTTAGTTGGAGAGCTTCCTACTGGTTCTCTTCTCTATCCCTCACTTTCTTTTCTGGTTCTCACAGCTGCAAGTAGTTCTGAGCTTCACCATACGTGATCATTTTAAACAACTAAGCTATGAAGCAATGGTGACTCTCTACCTTCTTATGTTCATCCCTGCCATTGCATACAAGATTCACAGCTTCAAAGGTTTCCCCAGGGGTCCTAGCCCAGCAGAAAATCCTGATTATAAGTGACATTTGAGTGGATTTTTAGAATTAGTTTATTAACAATTATATCCAACCCAAGGCTTTTTATTAACAGTATCAAGACAGTCATCCAGGACAGAACCCAATACTGCTGTGTTATCTTGGCATGAAAGCAATTTTTCACATGGGAAATTATCTCAAAGATTATCTGAAGGTCTGCATTGGGGGGATGATACCTCTTTCTAAGATTGGAGAGTCTAAAATCATGGAAACTGGTCTAGGGGGCTGGCAGTGGGACTTGACTTTGTGATGGCCACCTTGCTTCTCCCTCAGGATCAGGCATTTCCATTTGATAAATTAGACAGGAAAGTCTGTCTGCCAGGGCTTGACTGCAGCATATCTTCAACACACCTCACCCACTAATCCCACTTCTACAAAAGAAGCTGAAGTGAAGCCTTTCTGTTGCCTTGAATACAAACTAGGTCTTCACTTGTCCCCAAAAGTGATTTAATTGACTCATAATCATTTCAAATATTCATTGAATATTGCTCTTTTACCAACAGACTGGTGTGTTTGTGATAGCTTCTTAAATATCAACAATTCATATGTGACAATTTTATAAATAGGGCAGTAGTAGAGTCATTTCAGCTTCTCTTATGGGACAGTGACTGAGAAGTCTGAAATAGTGTTGTACTGATGTGAGAGCATGGTACAATGTCTGCTTTATTTTCAGGAGTATATTGTGTCTGCCCAGAAATGAAATGCAACCAGGTGAGGCCTTTTATGAATCTGGATTAGAATATCTAGTTTTGGATTAAATATAAATGAAATTGAGCTATTAACACTCCAGGAGAAGAAAAAAAAAAAAAACAGCTCTGTTTCTCAATGTTTTATCAGTAATCATGTCATCGGGGAACAAATGGGGGAGTAGCATGATTATTAAAAAAAAGCATTTGTGATTACAGAGTACAATTATGGCTACTTTATATATTGATTAATCTTTTTTTTAAGGTAATAACTATGTTACCATTTGATTTCTAAGAAAGGAGCACATTTTCTTTTAAGGACTTGTAATACTGAAGATTATGGATAAGTCAAGTATCAGGACAAGGTGATTACTTAACATCTGTGACCAAGTAAAAGGCTAAGGGAGAAAATCAACCAACATCTGCACTGTCAGTAAAATACTTGGGGGAAAAAAACACAAGTGAAGTGTGATTAATCACCATGGATGTATGATTGAGTCAATTGACTGTTACTTTTTCATGATGATTAATCAGCTACAAAAATTATAATTGTCCCACTTCTAGTGGCTGCATGCTGTGCCCGATGACATCAGCTGGGGCTATAGATACTCAATGTGTGGTTTTCAAAAGGATATGCAAATATGACTGGGTAAAGAGGGGTGGGGCTTCAACTCCATTGTAAGAAACACCACGAGTCCTTGCCCTTCTATTATGGTTGGAGTTTTCTTAGCAGCTTCCAGAGAGGGCAGTTCTTGTGCTATTATGACTATTTCATAACCTCATCACCACCACAAGGGAAAATTAGAGAAACCCATTTCTGCAAATTGGCCATTGTGATCTTGTTCAGGAGATGATCAGATACTCAGTAATTCATTTTCTTCCTTTCCACTGATTTCTTTTGTGATTAGTACAAAATGGTGACATAAATATATGTGCAAGGAATGATACTAGCAGGGAGTGGCTGGGGACCTGGGCTTTCAGCTTGTTTGTACATTTGACTCCTTCAGCATATTTGTGGAGCGAGTCAAAGAAACTGGGATTACAAATGTCCATCAGAACTTATAAAAGAACATCTGTTCATTAGCTGTGACTCTCTATAGAGAAGTGCCATCATTAGAATAGGATTGCTTGTAGGTGTGAATTTTTTTTTTTAAAGAATACTTTCCCTAACATTCCTAAAACCCCAAGGTGGTAATAAATCTTTGCAGCTGGCTCTGCTTACCTATTCCTCAAGGGACTACTGAGAATCACCTAGTAGAGAATGAAGCACAGTGCCCATGTTTCTCTATAGGTTGGAATTTACTAGTAACACTGAGAATGTCGTCATGGGGTTGAATATAGCTTTTTATCATTCTGCTTGATCCACTCATCTTTAAATGATTATTTTAAATTTATCGTTAATCAGAAAATCTTAAAGTACTAAAGTCTGACAAAATAACCTAACTGATTAATTATCCCAAAGCAACTGGGTCTTACCGGAGTAGAACTAAACATACTGATATACTCTGCAGAAGAGCAGCACAGGGCAAAACCCTGGTCGCTGCATGCATTCACTATTTACGTTTCGCTATCTTTCACCTTGAGATGCCAAACTACTTTTGGAAAATGTAGCCCACTTAAGACTTGAAATTCAGACACTTAGCCTTTCAAAACGGGATGATTTCTTTTTAAAAAACCTTAGAGATAACATCTTTAAAGAAAAGAATCATCCTTTACATTCATTAAATTAAAAAGAAAGGATTTCAAATATCTTCCCAGCTAGTTCTAAGCAGGCAATACCTTTTTGAGCCTTCAGCTGTGCATAAAGTCCCCATTAATGATCTGTAATGAAGTACTTCTTTTTGCACATCCAGCATTTTCCCTTTAAAGTTCAAGAAATAGCACAAATTTGCCAACACTGTTCCCCTTTTAGCACATTGACTGTACTTTTGAACCAAACCACTAACATGACTGGAAAAAAATAGTAATTTTTCTACTGTGGGTCTTGGAGTATCTACCCACTCCAGTGCAATAAAACATAACCTATGAACATTTATCACTCCTAATTTATTATATTTTAAATATACATTATTAACAGCTCTTATATACACATGTTCTCTAAACCCATAGAGGCCTTCAATTTTATTAATATGAATCACGGAAGTCTCTCTCACTTCTTGTATTTAGATAAGAAAGAGAAACGTGGGAGCTCCAGTCTCTTGAGCTTTCTCTAGGTACCTACTAATTGTTAATTATTAGAGACTAACTAAGTCACTGAAGTGAGTCATTTGGCTGGTGTCTCAAATGCTGTCATTTACTACTACACAAATCAGCCTGGTGATAGAGTGTCTTTAAATTAGGTTACAACCATGCAGTTATTGGACAGGGAGTAATTGATAAAACCATTAGTAACACTTGTAGAGATAACAGCTAGCAAAATCATGCAACCATAATTATTCCTAATGGATACGTGCTATAAATTGTGGTAAGAAAAAAATCTTACATTATCTTTCAATCAAATCTGACAGTCCTGGAAGATTACCTTAGACTAAATGCTTGTGTATAAGAAAGTGACCTATCAGAATCTCTCTGCTTTTTCTTATCCTTTTTTTCCTATCAAATTATGGGTTTTCTTTTGTAATTTCCCTCTCTGATAGCTTTTGGTGTAAAATACAGGTCTTTTATTAGTTGTCTTTTCTCTTAGTTTTAAAAAGTATATATCCTATATATTTTTTAATCATATGCCAGATACTGTAAGACATTTCATAATGAAACGCAGAGACAGTTATAGTTTGAGGCAAAGAATTCCAAGTAATAGGCTATTTTTTAATAGCAAAACTTATTATTTGGTAATATGTAACTTTTCTCTGAATTTTGATATCAATATTCATTTTAGAAAAAAATATTAGTGTTGTAATAAAAATACACAATGGTTGATTTACTTTGATTCTCCTCCATAAAGGATAAATCTCTATGGAGAAAATACAAGAGACTTTAACAAAGCTTTCTCACTCTGATGATACCCTCTGTGGTGGGGCATTCCCAAGACATATAGACAGCAATAAGTGAGGAAAACATACCTACATCTTTTCTGAGCACAACATTTTTAAAATGTGTAAATAAAGTTTTCTTTGTTTTCATTCATTTTGTTGAAATTATAAATTGGACAAAAATCTTTCCAATGACTTTAGTCGCTTTCTGTGTCGTTACTCTCTTTTCTAGTATGAAGAGATTTCCATTTGTAAAGAATTGGTGATTGCTTTAATTGAATTTATTAGGAATCTGAGATATAAAGTATTTAAATAATTTTATAAATCTAAAAAATATTTTAGGCAAAGCTGTATCTAGAACCCAGGTCTAATGGGACCTGGTCAGTATTGTTTTCCATTAAGTGACAAAATTATGGAAACATAAAATAGAAATGGAAATTGGAAATAGAGCATAGATGAGCTTATAGATAAGTGTCCAAAATGTGTTTACTTGACTCAAATAGTATTAACACATTAACAAAAAATATAGGTGTAAAATTTGTAAAGATGAGTGATGAATATTTTCTCTTAAAATTGGATTTTGAGAAAGGGCTTAGAGGGAAAGCAGTTAAAGACACCATAATTTACTAATACACACACATATTCCCACATACAGCTGCTTCTCAACTCATCCCAATTTTCCCATTTCTCCCACATTATTCTTGAGATAATAGTAAGTAGGCTTGGATAGAGCTGCCCCTTTCAAAAGGACTAACACTCAAGAACTGCACAGGTGACACTGTAAACTTATCATCAAAAAAAAAAAGGGAGAGAATAAAACAAATAATACAGTTCAGACAAATATTCCTCTTTGTTCTAATAAATTTAAAGAAACACATTAGTGCTGAAAAAAACCTGAGAAACAAGAGCAGAAATAATCAATGAAAATACACTAGAAGAATGTAACACATAAGCTGATAGGGCTCCAAGGAGAAACTAAGTCAATAAAACACCCATTTTATAAATTAAGACTGCATAAATGTGATTTATCACATAAACAGAATTACAGATAAAAAATCACATGGTTATCACAATAGATGCAGAAAAGGCTTTTGATACAATTTCACATCCCTTCACATTATAACCCTTAATAAACTAGGCATTAAAGGAGCATACTTCAAAATAATAAGAGCCATCTATGATAAACACACAGCCAACATTATACTGAATGGGCAAAAGCTGAAAGTTTTCCCCTTAAAAACTGGCACAAGACAAGGATGCCCTCTCTCACCATCACTCCTATTCAACATAGTATTGAAAGTCCTGGCCAGAGCAATAAAGTAAGAGAAAGAAATAAAGGGCATCCAGATAGGAAGAGAGGAGGTCAAACTATCCTGGTTTTCAGATGACATGATTCTATATCTAGAAAATCTCATAATCTTGGCCCAAAAGATCCTTAAGCTGATAAACAAACAACTTCAGCAAAGTCTCAGGATACAAAATCAATGTACAAAAATTACTAGCACTCCTATACACCGACAACAACCAAGCCAAGAGTCAAACGAGGAACACAATCCCATTCACCACAGCCACAAAAAGAATAAAATAGCTAGGTATACAAGAATAAAATACCTAGGAATACAGCTAAGCAGGGAGGTGAAAGACTTCTACAATAAGAATTACAAAACACTGCTCAGAGAAATCAGGGTGACACAAACAAATGAAAGAACATTCCATGCTCATGGAACGAAAGAATCAATACCATTAAAATGACCATATTTCTCCAAGTAATTTATGGATTCAATGCTATCAAACTACCAATGACATTCTTCACAGAACTAGAAAAAAGTATTCTAAAGTTCATATGGAACCAAAAGAGAGCCCGAATAGCCAATGCAATCCTAGGCAAAAAGAACAAAACTGGAGGAATCACATTGCCGAACTTCAAAGTGTACTTACAAGGACACAGTAACCAAAAGAGCATGGTACTGGTGCAAAAACAGACACCTAGACCAACGGAACAGAATAGAGAGCTCAGAAATAAAGCCACACACCTACAACCATCTGACCTTTGGCAAAACTGAAAAAGAAAAAAAAAAAAAAAACAAGCAGAGGGAAAAGGACTCCCTATTAATAAATGATGCTGGGATAACTGACTAGCTATATGCAGAAGATTGAAACTGGACCCCTTCCTTACACCATATAAAAATCAACTCTAGATAGATTAAAGACCTAAGTGTAAAACCTAAAACTATAAAAACCCTGGAACATAACTTAGGAAATACTATTTTGGACATAAGAATTGGCAAAGATTTCATGATGAAAACATCAAAAGCAATTGCAACAAAACAAAAAATTGACAAATTAGACCTAATTAAACTAAAGAGCTTCTTCTGGACAGCAAAAGAAACTATAAATGGGGTAAACAGGCAGCCTACAGAATGGGAGAAAATATTTGCAAACTATATACCTAAGAAAGGTCTAAAATTCAGAATCTACATAAAACTTAAATATATAAGTGTAAAACAATGCCATTAAAAAGTGGATAAAGGACGTGAACAGACACTTTTCAAAAGAAGACATATGTGTTGCCAACAATCATATGAAAAGAACCTCAACATCACGGATCATTAGCAAAAGGCAAATCAAACCCACAATGAGGTACCATCTCACACCAGGCAGAATGGCCATTATTAAAAAATCAACGCAAACAAACAAACAAACAAACAAACAAACAAAATAAAACCAGGATGTTGGTGAGGTTGTAGAGAAAAGGGAATGCTTATCTACTACTACTGGGAGTGTAAATTAGTTCAACTATTCTGGATAGCAGTGTGGTGATTCTTCAGAGAACTAAAAACAGAACTACTATTTGATCCAGCAATCCTACTACTGAATATATATCCAAAGAAATATAAATAATTCTACCATAAAGACACTTGCAGGCATATGTTCATTGCAGCACTATTCACAATAGCAAAGACATGGAATCAACCTAACTGCCCATCAATGGTAGACTGGATTTCAAATGTAGTACATATACACCACGGAATACTATGCAGCCATAAAAAATGAGATCATGTCCTTTGCAGTAACATGGAGGGACTGGAGGCCATTATCCTTAGCAAACTAATGGAGGAACAGAAAACCAAATATTGTATGTTTCACTTTTAAGTGGGAGCTACATAATGAGAACAAATGGACACAGAAAGGGGAACAACAGACACTGGGGCCTACTTGAGTGAGGAGGTTGGGAGGAGGCAGAGGTTCAGAGAAAAAAAAAGAGTCAGGTACTATGCTTAGTACCCAGGTGATGAAATAATCTGTACATCAAACCCCTGAGTGGTGAGTTTACCTATATGACAAACCTGCACATGTACCCCTGAACCTAAAATAAAAGTTAAAAATTAAAAATAAATAAATACATTAAGACTGCAAAATGAAGTATAAAGAAGCAGAATAGATACTGCTGCAAACAGAGTCATTAGCTCATGCCTGAAAAAATTATGTAAGACAGAATGTAAAAGAATAAGGAAGAAAAAAGAGGATTAAAGAGGAACATAATGGATATTGAAGAAAGTTAATATCATGTGTATACATATTTGCGTTTCTAAAAAACAGATAAAAACAAGTAGGAGAAAAAATAAGTAATAATCAAAGTATTAATAATCAAACTAATAATCAAAGAAAACTTCTCCAAAAGTTGGATAGAAAATAGAAACTGATATTTCAGGGGAAACAGCATGTATTTAGAACAACCAACACACATATATATATATATTTTTTTCCTTTATTTATTTATTTATTTATTATTATTATACTTTAAGTTCTAGGGTACATGTGCATAACGTGCAGGTTTGTTACATAT
>NW_012109153.1:94569-154763 GCF_000951045.1 Mandrillus leucophaeus
TTTACCATTATGTAATGGCCTTCTTTGTCTCTTTTGATCTTTGATGGTTTAAAGTCGGTTTTATCAGAGACTAGTATTGCAACCCCTGCTTTTTTTGGTTCTCCATTACATATATATGTTAATAAATGTATTTAGCTGCAATGGTAGTAAAAAAAATCATCCTATGGGAAAATGACCAGAAATATTAAATAACTCATAATAAAGGTAACCAAAAGTGACTACAAGCACATTATATTTCCAAAAACAATGAATAAACGTTCACAGCACACTAAAAGAAAAAAAATAAAAATTGACCAAAGAGTTTTATGGCCTATCAAATTGTGGTATAAGCATAAAAGCAACAGGAAGATGTTCCATAACCTGCAAGAATTCAAGAGATAAGGAATCCAGAGGTCTTTTGAAAAGAACTAATTAGTGATCATATGCATCCATGAATCAATAAAAATTTGACAAGTAAGATGTGGTATGAAATACCTATTATAAATTATGGGTAAATAGCTAAATAGAAATCTTGACATTAAAAAAGTAATAATAATACACCTAACCAAAAATGGAACACTGTCAGGGAGGGAAGATGGAAGAAAATGTAAGGCTACTCATCTCCTTTTCTTTTCTTTTCCTTTTTATTTATTTATTTTTTGAGACAGAGTCTCATTCTGTTGCGCAACCTAGAGTGCAGTGGCATAATCTCAGCTCACTGCAACCTCCATCTCCCGGGTTCAAGCAATTCTCCTGCCTCAGCCTCCTGAGTAGCAAGGATTACAGGTGCATGCCACCACGTCTGGCTAATTTTTGTATTTTCAGTAGAAGCAGGGTCTCATCATGTTGGTCAGGCTGGTCTCGAACTCCTGACCTCAGGATCTGCCCACCTCAGCCTCCCAAAGTGCTGGGATTACAGGCGTGAGCCACTGCGCCTACCTCTGGCTACTCATTTTCTTTATATAAGGTTATTGGAAGAGATGTAAGTTTAATCAAAGTGAGGATCTATAATGGAAAAGAGTTACATCACTAAATATTGTTTTATTAATTTTTCTTATTCAAGAAAAAGATATTAAGCAAGTTTATTTTATTTATGCTCTTCCAAGTGTTAAAATATAATCAGTCAAAGAATAACAATCCTTGTAGATACTTAAAAAGCTAAGGGATGTAAGGGAGGCTGAAAAAGAACAACAAAAACTTATTTCATAAAATAATAAACTAAGACAGTAAAATATAAATGAGATGCATTTACCTACAAAAAGGGTCTTGCTGGATAGCATAATATAATTCAACTTTATGCAGTGTATAAGACACATAACTAACAGACACAATCAGATGTGTGGAAAGTAAAAGAACGGGACTTGGGGGAGAAGACAAAGCAAAAGAGGAAGAAAGGAAGATGGAGAAAAAAAGTTAGGATCTCAACATCTAAAATGGCTTAAATAAGTGCAAAATGCATTATAAAAGACCAATTGTGTAATGATGGAAAGTATAAGTCACAATAAAAACACAACTGTAACAAAAATGTGACAAATAACATAGCATCACAATGTATAGAGCAAAAATCATCAGGATTATAAGAACACACATCAGCCTTTAACAAACTAAGTAGAATACAAATAAGAACAATGATTGAGATCTAAATAAAATTAATGTGATAGAGGAAGATGTACACTTGAAATTATGCATATTACTTAATATTAGGTCATACAGTAAACCACAATAAAAATATGTTTAGTTAATTTTGACTACATTCTATGATTACACATTGTAAAATGAGACATTATTACTGAAATTGTAAGAAAAACTTCCAATAATTTGAAAACTTTAAATATAAAATCTCAAGAAACACATAAAAATTTTTATAGAAAGGAGAAATTACAAACTAAATTAGAAATTATAGATAAAATAAAATTATATGAATATACTGTGTGGCAGAACCTGTAGGACACATCCGCAGCTGTTCTCAGAAAAATCTGGAGTGTTAATATATAGGAATTAGAGAAAGACAAGCAAAAGACAGGGAAGGAATTAATTGAGATAAAATAAAAATATAAATTGACAGAAATTAGAAAAAACTGGAATTTTCGAACAGGTCAAAAAGCAAGTTTGCCCGCTGGATAAAAAGTAATAAATTTGGTTAATCAATGTTTCTTTGAAACACAGAGAAAACATCCATTAGAATGAAGAATGCAATTACAAACATCTATACAAAGGAAAGTTAAGAGGATGCTTTTCTGATTCTACACAAAAATGTTTTAAAAGTTTATGAAGTGAATGCATTTCAGAAAATATGTTAACAAAAGTTGATGAAAGACTAATGTTTCTTATTTTCTCCATTTATTTCATTTCTTTTCCTTTTTTTTTTTTTGTTTTTTTTGTTTTTTTGAGACATCATCTCTCTCTGTCACCCAGGCTGGAAGAGGGGCTTATCAGAGTTCACTGCAGCCTCAAACTCCTGGGCTCAAGCAATCCTCCTGCCTCAGCCTTCCACATAGCTGGGATGACAGGTATGCACCACTAGACCCGGTTAAATAAATTTTTTTTTTTTTTTTTGTAGAGACGGAGTCTCACTATGTTGCCCAGGCTCGTTCTCATGTTTCTTATTTTGCAATACCTAGATACCTATCATCATCATCTTATCACTACTAGAACTCATAATGATCATGGCAGTAAAATGCATTTGAAACTTTGTCCTGCAGGCTCAGTCATAGACTTGGAGACTATTTCTCCATTTTAAGAGAAGATAGACTGGCAATGCCAATTGGATAGAGAAAGGTGGAAGTAATACTTCTGTCTGAAAGCTGCTTTCATGTTGTTTTATTAAATAACTAATTTTTGGAGAATTCCTCAAGGTTTATAGTGGCAAAATAAATTATATGAGATATTTCTTTGATTATTTAGACACAAAATAGTTTTCTGTTCTATAAAGATCTTAATAATAAAACATATTTACATTAAAAAAGACAAAATCCCCCAAAATCTCATATTAGGTGTTGTAAGATTTCCCTTTCATTCACACTTGAGCATTAATTAGAACTTGTTTCCTTCTTTTCCTTCCTTTTGAAAAGAATGCTTGAGAGCTTGTTTCATAGACACTTAAAATACTAATCATTTATTTCATAAATGAAAATGTGATGCCAAATTCATAGTTTGAGGATTAAAGTAGTATTGTGTTTCTGTCACTCTCTTCCTTATGCCCAATTTCCCTTCTCTTGTAAACTTGTATCTTTTTTTTCTGATATCTCTGTATTTTATTGTTTTTAAGACAGCAAAATTTACATTGGAAAATATTACTATAATTTTAGCTGTTACTGTAATTATCTTTTTTTATATTTTATATTTTTGTGTTTCATTGACAATGTAACTACTAACGTGATTGCATCAAAATGTACTTTGTCTAATTTAAATGTAAAAAACTTATAAACATTTAAGTGTCCATGGGACTAGTGGCCATTTGGTTTCTATCGTGGTGCAATCTACAGTTTTTTATAAAGATAAATAAAAAACAACATGAGACATGAGCCACTGATGAAATTCAATTTCCATCCCTATTTGCATATAATTAGCAAATATCATTTCTCAAGTGTTTCTGTGGCCCAGTCATAGATGCATGGAAGAAGATAAAATAAGCCAGTACACACACAGTATCTGACAATAGAAGGCATATAAGCTGATAGGAAAACAGAATAATCACAGAAAATGACTTTAAAAGTCTTACAAAGCACATGCAGAATAAAATTAATGTAAATATTGAATTGTGATGGACAACATATAAGAGAGATTGGGTGGAGTAGGGTTAAACAAGAGAAGTTTCTGGCAATAGCTACATTTTGAAAAGGTAAAGGATATTTAGGAAGAAATATTGTGAATGTCATGCTCAAATATAATTATTTTGTCTTGTTAACTCAGTTTCCACAAACCCAGAAACATTGAGATTAATCACAAAATAAGCCAATTTATCCCCACATTTACTCATTTGATAAATCTTAGGGCAGTGATCTTCTCTGGTTAAAAATATATATATATATTTTAAATATGTTTCCATAACATAAAAGTCCTAACATATTGCCTTTTAACTGATCATTTTGATGTACTTTATAACCATTAACTTATTAATTCTCAGTATAACCCTTTGAGAAAGATAGAAGAGAGAATTATTATAACACCTGATTATTAGTCAGAGAGTGAATCAGAGAAAGGTGAAACATCTCATATCAGGTCACACAATTGGTTAGTAGCAGAGGCAAAAATGAACCATGTCAGAAGTCCCCAGCCATAGGCAACGGAGGCTGCCTTCAAAACATCAATCAGTGAACATATTATGTTTTTTTAATGACATGTTAATGGTTTTAAAAAACCTCTCCTGGTTTAGAATATAAACTGGTATGTGACTATCACAAATTAAGTCAGTTAAATTAGTTCCAGTGAAACCCTTTGTCCTTTAAATGAAAAATTAACCAACTTGGTACATAGATCAGAGCCAGACTAGCTTTAATACACTCAAATTCATATAAACCTCGTACTTCCCTGGAGAAAGTTGAGTGTCTAAAGATTTAATTCAAGTTCCAAGGTCAAGCTAAATAGATCTGAATTTCTTCTTAAAATGAGAGTTTCATTCCAGTAAGTATCTGACTTCAATTTATTGCTTCTCATATTGGGATGGCATGGCCCAGGTCACCAAAGAGATCAAATCATATGTTGCTACAAAGGAATGTCCTAGAAAGGTTATTTTTCCACTGGTCAGGCAGGGGGCAAATAAGCAATTAAGTGAACAGTTCTCTCCAAGAAGATGAGGTGAGAGGCAACAACTTGTGGTCTGCTTTACATAGAGAAACTTGAGTAAATGGTGTCCTACCTTGCTTTCCAAAGGCTTTTGGTACACATGGATAGCTTTAATCGTATTTCGTGAGCTTGAAAGTATTGAAAAATATGTTTAAAAAACCCACAAAGCTATTATAAATGAAATACATGAAAAAAAGCCCACAAAACATTTCTATTCTACTTTTAAAAATAATGCCATATCAAAAAGATTACAAGTCCAGGGTATGAACATACATGAAAAACCTCACCTTAATTTCTAATTGATAACCATGCTTCATTTTGCCATCATTTCAGTCAACATTAAGTTTTATTTCTGTTTTTGTTATCGCGTGTGCTTGCTCACATTTTTTAGAAGCGTTCTAACAATACAAATGGCTGAAGTTCCTAATTTTGTAATCGTTTTACTTTTATAGATTTGGGGAGGTGGGAGGGTAGTCTCCTTGATTTTTAATTCACATTTAATTCTGAATATCTGATCAATTAGAGATAACTGAAAAGTGCTGAATAGATAAGAACCATTTTCATCAGAATTTTTAGCAAAATGCGGTCCTTTGGTGTACTAAAAACACTTTCAATAATAGTGACAACAATGTGTGTTTTAGTGACACACAAAAACAATATTCAAGAACTTCATCAGTGAGGTAGTACCATATTTTTAACATAATTTCAGATGAGATCTTATTAAATTGAAGAAAATAATGAATCTTAATTAACAGCATAATTTTTAACCAAGCTTTTAGAAAGAACATTTAAAAGCATAACTTAAAAATAGCAAAGTCTCGGTTTTGTTACTAAGAGAATCAGAACTTTAAAATACATTTTGGAGAGATATAGAGTCTTGAAAATTCAGGATGACTTTTCCATAGACCTTTGGAAAGTGATTTCAAAGACAAATATATGTAGATAATTAAAGTATACTTATAAGAATATGAGACCCTGAGTGGATGGTGCTCTTTGGAGATCATGTTAAACTAACAAAATTGCAGATGGGATATTGTTGTATGTTGTACTTGACAATGTGGCAAGGTTGAAGAAATGAACCTTGAGGACAGAATGGAACACTTGAAAGTGTGAAGTTTAAAACAAAAATCACTTGGGTATATTTAGTTCAATTATTTAAATTTTTAAATGGCCCAGATAATATCAATATGAACTGTTATTTTCTGTGTGGCACAGAAATACAGGACAAGGACAACATAAATAGCAACAAAAAGAGAACACATTCAAAACAGACATAGGTATTATTCATGCCAAGAATAATAAATGTGCAAAAAAAATCCATAAAATGGTTTCAGAAGAAAGAATATTATAGCAAAAATCCTGAGGAAGGTTAGAACAAAAGGGAAATTCTAAAAGGAAAAAATCACTAAACAATCTGGGTGTGCAACCCATACTTTTGCCATTTTCTATTCCCCCTAGTCCAGTACTTGGCACTAAGAAGCAACTCAAATGTACTTGCTTGGTACCTCTCAGCATCCAGGACAGTGGCAAGCTAATAGCATACATATAATGTTTCCTATAAACATTTAACAACAGGTTGGCACAATTAAAAAAAAAAAAACAATAATAGAGTTATCCTAACTTACATTTCTCCACTATCTCAAATTAAAATTTAAAGCTAAAGTTAAAGTAGCTAATGTCTTATTCATTTCAGTCTGCTATAACAATATACCATAGACTGGGTAGCTTATAAAAAACAGAAATTTATTTCTCACTGTTCTGTTGGCTGGGAAGTCCAAAAACAAGGAGCAGGCAGAGTCAGTGCCTGGTGAGGGCCCATTTCCTGATTCATAGGTGGCACCTTCCCATTGTGTCTTTACATGGTAGAAGCGGCAAGGTTGTTCTCTGGACGTCTTTTATAAGGACATCAGTCCCATTCATAACAGCTCCACCTAATCACCTCCCAAAAGGTTTCACCTCCTAATGCCATCAACTTGGGGGTTAGAATTTCAATGTGTAAGTGTTTGGGGAACACAAATATTTACAGCATAGCGACCAGCATTCAAAATCAAAAGCTATCATTATTCAATGAAAACCCAGTGTAGTGTTTCCCACTAGCTCTGCAGCAAATTAAAGGAGATGTGTGGACCAAAATGTGTTATCACTAGGAAATATGGGAAATCACAGACCATTCCCTGCTCTTGGAGATTCACCATGCTCGCAAGCTGATTAAAGGCTCTGGGAAGTCTTTCAATACACAATCAATTCCTCCTTATTGGATTTAACCTGGTGTTTCTTAAACTTTCTTATCCACAAACATTTTTCTTTAGGAGGTAGAATGACAACCATCTATTGACCTCCCTGAAGCTAGAAAACAGCTTAGAAAATGATGATCTGGAGTATCTGATCCCCAGTTGCCTCTGATGATCATGTTACAGGGCCATTCAGTCTATACCTTTCCAGAGAATTAGATAACAGGGGATCCAAATAAAACTATATGAAGGCAAGAATTTTGGACTTGCCTAGTTAATCTAAATTTCTTTGAAGTCTTTAAGCCAACCTTGCATGAGATCAGGAACTTGACAGACCATATAAAAATGTTCAGAGTGACTCTGGTCTCCTAATGACCATTTCTATCTTTCCAGCTCCTTTTTATGACTTTCGCCAGTATTTTTTGACCTTATAGAAACCTTCTTAATCTATGTTATCATGTCTGTCCTATTTCTTTCCCCCGCCCATTATGATTGAGTTCCCATGTTGATCATCTGAACTGCTCCTTTCCCAGAACCTGTTTCTTTGGTACCTTCATTTTTTTGTTTACCATACTCATCAAGTTCAATGCTAATCTGCCTTCTCTATGCCTACCTTGGGACAACTGAGTATTGTGGGAGAAAACAACAACCATGCAGAACAAATGTATGATCTTGAACCCCAGCTGGTCTATTATTACCTCACCTCTTCAGTTCCCCTACCTGTTCTCAGAATGGTCGCTTTTTCCTCCACATTTTCCACAGCCAGTTATCTCTACCCTTATCTTTATCTTCAACCTTTTCTGTATTATATTGCCAACGTATTTTCCTCAGGCTGAAAACATACTCAGATGTCTCTCATCCAAGAAAATGTTTCCTTAATTCACTATTCCCAAATAACCAGCTTGGCACTGGCTGAGCTTGATATTCTCTTTTTCATCCAAATTCCTTGAAACACTAGTTTGCGCCCACCATTTCAACTCTTCACTGCTCTACCTTCAGGCCTCCACTGTCTCAATTCCACTGAAACTATACTCATTAAGTTACTAATAGCCCTTGAAATCCAAAGGCATTATTTTCAAGGCTTTAGTTGCGTGCGGGTTTTACTTCATTTTTGACATGGCTGATTACTTGTTCTAACTTAGGAGTCTTTATCTTGTTGGAACTTTTCACGTCTCAGTTTTGGTTTTTCTTCCATCTCCATTTGTCCTCCTCTGACTCCTTTGTAAATTCTTTTTCTTAACTTACTCATAATGTTTTCATATCCCAGTTCTGCCCTTAGTTCACTAAACTTTTTATTTTGGATACCCTGCCCAAGAGATCTTACTCATGCTTTTCTTTAATGGTTTCCCATTGTAAAGTACTGTCAGTTCAAGCCCCTTTTATCTCTTGCATGGATTACTGAAACAAGATGCTGAAGAATAGTAGTCATATCTCTGGTCCTTTCCTCAGAAAATATTCCCTTCGTTTGGTGACCAAAGCGATCTAGTTAAATGTAAATCTGACTCCTCTGTTTCTCATATCTTATAAGGTGCATTCAGAGGAGGTCTACCTGCTCCGTGTCTACCTCTTCAGCCTCTTTCTTCTCTACTCCCTGCCTCACTGAACTGCTTGCTTACATACATGCTTTGCAGATAATCTATCATCTATTTCTTCTCATCTTTGCTCATGATGTCCCTGAAATGTACTCATATTGCTCTCTTTTCCCACCACTTGCTTAGATAACTCTTGCTCATCCTTTAAAGTTCAGCTAATGGGTTACTTCACATAAATCTTTCCTAACCTTCCCAAGTTGCCTTAGTTATCTTTCTTCTGTAGACCACTTTGCAGTATATAGTTTGCTATATATAATTTTCTTCACTTACTACACTATAATTATTCTAAGTTTGTGTTATTATTTCATCCAGTAGATTGTAGATTTCTTCTGGCAAAATGTCATATCTAATTAATTTGGTATCTCCAGTGCCTGGCACTCTGCCTAAAACAGAACGATTGCCAGTAAATACTGATTGAAGGAAATAATGAATGAACAATACCAGCTCAATTCACCTAGCCCACTGCAACATGGAGTATCGCTGCATCTTCCTACAGATGACAAAATAGAAAACTTCCACAGATCCCCAAATTAAGCATTCCTCATTTAAGATATGTAATCATCACATTTTGTCTTTTTGAATTTTTGTTTGAATCATATATTAAATGTACTTTGGAATTTAAATTTAAAGGAAAGAACAATGCATCCAGTCCTTTCATAAAGCAAAGAATCTTCTAAACATAGGAATTACTTTAGTCTTTTTCTTTCCCCTTTCCTTTATGTATAAAAAACCTAATTTTTTTTCCCTATCAATTTGTATTTCCAGGCTTTGAGTTACTCAAAGTGAAATATACCTAGTACTAAACTATATTTAAAAGTCCAGGAAAACAGCCCAGCTCAGAATATGTGATTAAGCTTCATGTTCCTTGTGGCTTTTCCAGTTTTGTGCCATTTGCTCATTAGGATAATGAGGATTTCAGCAGTTTCATGGAAAAAGCTTTGAGTTCCTCTAGTGAAGGGAATCACATAAACATAAAGTACTTTTCAGAACAGCAAGTGCAATATTCAACACTATCTTACGTCTTACTGTCATTATCTCTTAAAAAAGTGAGTGGATTTTTCCCCTGGAATTATCTTCAAAGACTTCTTTGTAGTTGTATTAGTCAGGAAAAATTCAATGTCATAGCCTGAACTTTCCTTTTCCCCCACAACTCCATATACGTCCCATTGTTCCACAAATAAAGAGAGGTGACTGGATGATAAGGGGATTTTTCAGTCATTTTCAATTAGCTGCAGAATGTTTCTTTACAGTAGCTTGGTTTCTGGTTAGCTGACCCACAGAACAATGACGACCACTTTACACTGCAGAGACAGTGCTGACAGCGGGATAATGAGAGAAACTGTCTCGGGGTTTCCCATTAACAAGTGTAACCAAAGGCCCCATTGGCCTTGCTAATGGGTAATAGCATATTACGCTATTGGTGAAGGCCTTTAGGAGATGGCGGACAAAGTTGCTTAATTAGTGGCATCTGAAGTGTTACCTCTACTGCTCTCCTGAATCTTCCGTTTCCCTACAGTTTCTAATTATTTTCTTTTGAGTAAGAATACAGTACCAGATTTCCCAACTTGATTATGCTTTTCCCCCTCATCTGAATGGGTAATCAAGCACACTTATTTCAATCAAAATACACTCAAATGGAACCTAACCACAGACGTATGAATACAAGCAGTTCTGGTATTGATATTGATTTCCCAGTAAATCATCTTAAGCCCAAATGATCAAAAATCAAGACAGGTCAACATCAAAGAAACAGGAATATTGGCATGAAAGCAAGCTCCGTTGATTGGTACAAATTAAAAGATCATTTATTAGTGATTATGCTGTATAATACTGCCAGTGCCAAATGAATGCAATTAAGATGAAATGGGCCCCTGCAGCTATAGGGGTTAATAAAGACTGAATTCCTAATGATTTTTCCATTAATTATGAAGATGTCCACAAAACAGCCTTAACAAAGTGGTGGCCACCTCAGACAAATCTTTGTAATCTGGGTAAAACACCTTCTTTAATTGGCACATTATTAGGATAGTGTAAAGATTTCAACAGTTCCTAATCATCACTTGCTGGATACAAGGTAGGTAGAAAAAGGGTTTAGACCTTATGTGAGGAACAAAAGCAAGAGAACTGATGTTTTGAAAAATCTGAAATAACTCTTATCAGAGTCTGATTAATGACATTGTTTCAAGCCCAGAAGAACAAATAAAAAGAGCATCTTCCTTTTTACATAATCAAATTACTCCCCCATGTATCAACAGACTTCTTTTCTTTTCCATAAATATGATTTCTGTAAGCCCAAAGGAGGAGAGGAGAGAAGAGAGGAGAAAAGAAGGAGTAGGGAAAGAATGAGGGAAGGAAAACCCCAGAGGGGATAAATTCATAAACAATTCTGAATTGGATGGGGAACACCACATTTCTTCTATTAATGATCAGGCACAAAAGGAATCAGTTCAAAGATGTGCATTCAATCTGCATTTCAGCTTAGATATAGAATTGAATCTGTGGCATCCACTTGGACCTAACAACCTGCTGGTCCTATCCATGGCTAGTCTAATTTAATCCCAATAAAACCAAAAAAACATAAAATCCAAATTAAAATAATAAAATACAAAATACAAATTTTTTAATTAACTACAAGTTGGCTGACCTCTGAAAAAGTATATTTGTGTGTATATACGTATACAATACAAATATATGTTACTTTTTCTTAAAGAAAAACATATTACAATGTGCTTTTGAAATTCAGTAATTTTGTACCTTTGTACCCCTCCTTAAAAAAAAATCACAAGACAATTCACCACTATAAAAAGAGATTATCAGGGTCATAATCAAAATGCGCAATGTCAAAATGAGAAAATGTTGCAAGACGCGTGGGTTTCTGATGCTGTCTCATAGTTCACATACTCTGAGAAATTAACATGCCAGCTGTAACACATACTGGTCTCATCATTATTCCTCTTTTCAGGCTGCCCTTTCTGTGCCTTTTATGTTGGGCCCTACAGTAGACATTTCTGTTTGGTAAGCATGTTCATACCCATTTTAGAGACGTGCAAGACCTACTACACATGACCATCTGCCACTCTGATGCCCTTAGGCTATGAGGGACAGGCACTGTGCAGATGCGCCTCAAAGCAAAATGGTTTGGATACCGCCTCTAGTACTTATCATATCTTTGACCTTGAGAAAGTCACTTCACTTGCGGGAGCCTCTGTTTTCCTACCTGTGAAATGACCAATTAATCTGCTCATCTCACAGTTATGACATAAAATCTAAGTAAGATAATATATATAAAGTTCTCAACCTAATGCTTACTACACAGTAAATATTCAATAACTGGCTGATATATTTTTCCCTCTTTTAATTTATAAATGTTATTATTTTAAAATCATGTTAATATTATTTTAACACTTGTGTTGCTCAGTAAATTAGAAAGAACAAAGCTCTAGAGAGCCTCACAAAATCTTGGCTGGGCCTGCAGTTGGTTAATCATGAAAATTAATTTTCAACCCAAGTAGTTATCAATGTGTGCTCTGAAAATTGTTTACTATGTTTGCATTTACACCTATTTGTGATATACAGAAACATTCTTCTCCTTGTTTTATATATTTTTACTTATACAATAAATACACAATAAGTAGGAAGAAGGAACATTGGGGGAGGGATTTTCTTTAATTAAAATACTTTCAATGAAATTTCATTCTTCTTGTTCTTTAACCCAGGAAAATAAATTTAAATATCCTTTTGTTGTTTTTGTGTGTGTTGTGTTTCTGCTCTTTTGTGGCATAAAATACATTTCTTAGTAGGTGTGAAAACAGCTTGAAAGTCACTGAATTGGAGTGCAAGCTTCTTAAGGACAGGGCTGGATCATTTTTACTCTTTGTAAAGCATTAAGTATACCGTCAAGAGTAAGAAAAGTGATAGACATCACCGAAAGGAGGCTTGCCTCAAGTCAGAATTTATGAAAAACTATGTATTTGTGGATAAAGACTTCCCAGGAGATAGGAGGCTCAGTTCCAGCCAGCACTTTTACTTTCCAGCTTTGATAAGCAGCAAAATTTCCAGCAATATTAAAATATAAATATCTCTATGAAGATTACTGCTCTGGAGGTCATTTTCTGATTTCCTTTAAAGTCATCCAGTTCACTCAAATGTATTTTTCTGAGTGCCTTGACGGCCTTCCTATTGTGCTTCAAGGATAACCACAAGGGCTGTGTAGCAAGTGTGGATTTTTTTTTTTCCTTTGGAGAAGCTATTTCATGTAATGCAAAAAGGGTTATATCCTCTCAACCTCAGGCTTGAGAGGCAAGCGAGCCTGCCTAGCTACTTCAACGGAAGAAACTTTTAAAATTATTATGGGGCTGGCTGACTTCTTTTTTCTTTCTTTTTTTTTTTTCATGACTTGATTTTATGCTTTTCCTGAGATGTGGTTTTCCAAATTTTATTTTTATTTTGCACATGTTGTTTCAGACTGGTGAAATGTTCATGAATAATGCTAGTTTATTTTCATAACTTTGTTTTATGAGAAGAAAGTTGCCGAGAGACATTTTCTCAGAATGGAGCAGATATGTTTGGTAGGTGAGGACAGACAGATGGTGTCAGGAGAAATTTTGTGTTATAGAGAAGAATAATCAGTGCTGTGCTTTTCCCAGATATCCACAGCCAGTCAGGCTCCTCTGGGGAAAGGTGCAATTTGCATGTTTCTTTCATCAAATTTTTCTGACGTCATATTAATGACTTAAAGGAAGATAAGCAGCTTTTTTCTTTTGTGTTATTCAAATACAGAATGGTTCTTTTTTTAACAGAATTAGTTTATACGTAAATAAAACACCTGAAAATGGTCATTCCTGGTATATCTCTAAACTTCTGGTCCAATTATGACAAAATCAGATCCATGATAATTTAGCAATTGACATAGCATGCTGGTTAATTTTTACTCATCATATGCTGACAGTGAGCAATATCACTTTATTGGATTGATAACAGAAACTTTACCTTCTTTAGATTTTCAGTAATAAGTTTCATTGTATAATATGTACTGTATACCTTTATCGGGTTGATAATATTGTATACTATTGATATATCAGTGGTTTTAAATTT
The DNA here is from genome assembly GCF_000951045.1 of Mandrillus leucophaeus. Lineage (NCBI taxonomy): Eukaryota > Metazoa > Chordata > Mammalia > Primates > Cercopithecidae > Mandrillus > Mandrillus leucophaeus. Next base: position 108,251 of record NW_012109153.1, read on the forward strand.
ATAGGTACACCTTTTATACCATTTTCAGACAACAAATAATTGCAATAAGGTTTTGATGTGAATTTTTAGCCTTCTCTCAAGTTTTCCTGATAGAATCTTATTTGTGAATACTCAAGTATATGAGACCAATTCCCTTAACTGTACCAAAAGAGAAGACGTACAGTAGAATTTGGCAGCTGTATTTGGAACGATACGTTCTTGGCTTTCTTGTGTTCTTCTCAGGTGCAAGTTTTTCAGCTGATGGAATCATATATGTCCTATCTCTGAGCAAACCTTGTCCAAATACACATAAAATGTGAAATTAGTCTTACTCTGTTCACTAACACAATATATACCCTGCTTATGCTCCCCACTCCCTACAAAGCAAGTCTCACATTTTGCAAATGCACTTACACACACACACACACACACACACACACACACACACACACACCCCTCCAACAACAGCAGGCACCTGCTGCTAAAACTTAACTCTCTTTTTCCCCTTTCACTCAACCAGCACGAACTCCTACCAAACCCATACCTATACTTTCCAACTTTCCTTTCTCACACTCCAGTACCCCCCAGCGCTCAACAGCCCCCAGTTCATTATACTGTAGATTTACAGCTTTCACTCAGTCAGCTTATATTTATTAAGCTCTACTCATTAAGCTCCAGTTAGTGATTCACAGTAGGCAAAGCTCTGGGATATGACAATGAATAGGATGGACATGTCACTGCCCTTAATTTCAGTTCCTGACAAGGAGATAAGCAACTGCAATATATTAGGACACATGCTGGGTTAGCAGCAACGGATCTCATGAGGGCACACCTTACTGGGTCAAGTAATGTAAGAAGACTCGCTGAACTTGAGGTAGACTCTCTCTGTAGCTACTTCTCTGACTGAAGCCCATCATGAAACCGGGCAGCCCTAATGGGGTCCTACTTCTTGGTCCATTCCATGTGCTTAGTAGGAACTACTGTACTCCAAACCAGATGGGACTGCATCTATGACCCTTCTCTGTACACTGCTGCTGTGGCCACATCCAGTCTTTCCCCACATCTCCCTTGGTTGCCTCCCCCTCTGAACACTGCACTTGGGTCTGCTGGCCATCCCTCTCTCCTTCCCTTCTTCCCTCTAACCTGACTGTTACTTCCTCAAGCCCATCACCATTTACCTTTGAAACTTAGTACTGTTCCTACTCTATCCCTGGCCTCTGTGGATTTTCATAAAGATAATGTTATAGAGAACATTTACAGACCCCACAATTTGGAAGCAAAATATTACTACAATTTCTTAATGACTGAAGACTATATATGAGGCCTCTATACACATTCAAAACCAGTAGTATATCAAAGGGCTCTTTACTGTCCTATATCAAAACTACTGTTTTGTTATGGCTATTTAAGAGACAAGGAAATTACACGGTGATTAAAAGCATAGAAGTCTAAAACCTATCTGTCTGCATTTTTATTCTGACTCCACTGCTATGTGACATTATTTCTTCACATTTCTGTATCTCAATTTCCTCACCTAAAAAGCAAGGATAAGAGTATCTACATATAAGATTATTTCAGGGGTTTAAAGCTAAATATATGTAGAACACTTAGAAGAGCACCTGGCACAGATAGTGGGCATTCGATTAACATTAGCCATAATTATTAATATATTATTGTTATTTGTTATTGTTGTTATTGTTAGAGAGGTAAGGGACTCCAGAAGGATAGCAGAGAATCAGGATTTCAACCCTGTTTTGTTCTATTCAGTGAATGAATTAATGACTGAATGATACCACTCTGCCTCCCTCAAAGGGGAACAAGATTTTCCCTCCACTTTGGTCTTCAGTTGCACACTGGATTAATTATACTGCTTAGGTCACCATTTTATCATAAGTCTATGCATAACCTTATTTTCCTTAATTAATTTTTTCCCATAATGCAATAATCACCTGTGGACTACCCCCTTCAAAAAATCCAGGGCCTTAGCAATACATTGTAGCAGACTGTGTTTTCCAAAAGTGACCACAATAATATTTCCAGTTCCACTACTCTTTGAAAACCTTGCCTTCTCCCCCTCGTCATCAAGTGGTAAATCTTTTTCCTCTTCCCTTCAACTCAGGAAGGGCTTTGTGACCACCTTGATGAATAGAGAATAAGGTGTAAGTGGTACTGCTTAGCTTCTGGAACTGGATCATGGGAGATAATATGGCTTCTGCCTGTTTCTCAATCTGTCTCTCTTTCTGTTTCATGATGCTCATCCTCAGAGGATAGCTCTAGGCTATGAGAAAGCCCAAAGTAGCCCACTCAGAGGGAATACATAAAAAGGCCCACTTGGAGAGTGTCTGAGGTCTGCAGCAGACAGCACCAATTTTCAGACATATCAGTGAATAACACTATATGATTATATTCCTCTAGTCTTTGACTATTATAGCTGAGGCATCAGACCTCATGAGGGAGAGACAATTGTCATTATTCTGCCTGGTCATAAATTCTTATGACCATCATAAATGACTATTTTTTACCACTAAGTTTTGGGGAAACTTTTCATGTAGTTATATTAAGGAACAGAAATCAGTACCTGAAAGTGGGTTGCTACCATAACAAAAAACTACAGAAGTGGCAGGGGAAATTGGAAGAGTGTTGAAGAGATTGATAGTATCCCAATACAGAGTCATTTGGAAGCTGGAGAAGTTTCATTACTCACACTGCTGCCACATTGTAGTCATCCAGGCAGTCAAAAAGTCTCAACCAGATTCAAGAGGAAGAAAATAGTCCCCATATCTTTATGTTAAAATGATAAACTTTTGAAGAGCCTATGGGACAAGAAACATTGCTTTGACCATTTTTGGAAAATAAAATCTGCCACAGTCCACTCTTTGATGACCACATTTACATCCCTCCTGCATTAAAAATATATATACTCACCACCTTCCTAAGAGCCTTCATATTGTCTTGCAACTTCAAATGGAAAACGTCAAGGGGATGGAATCATCTGAAGGCTCATTCACTCACAGAGTTGGTGGTTAATTCTGGTTATCAACTGGGGTAGACATCATGGAAAAGAGGCCAGCCATCATGCCACACCATGTCCGACTTTCTGACCTACAGAAACCATGAGCATAATAAATGGCTGTTTTATTATACAAAGTTTGGGAGTAATGTTTCTGCAAAGGCTTAGTAACTGAAACATACATCGAATTATGTGGTTTCCCTACCCAAGGTAATCATTATCCTGAGTCTCCAATTTGTCATACCCCAACTTTTCATGTTGTATCATTTTTATTGCAACTTTATTAGTATAATAAAAGTGTATACTTTTTACTTTAGTTTTTTTTAAAAGTAGTCTGCCACTTTTGAACATCTTTTTTTTTTTTTTTAACTCAAGCCATTATTCCTAGAAAACTAACTCAGGAACAGAAAACCGAATACCACATGTTCTCACTTTTAAGTGGGAGCTGCCTGATGAGAACACACGGACACATAGAGGGGAACAACACACACTGGGGCCTTTCAGAGGGTGGAGGGTGGGAGGAGGGAGACGATCAGGAAAATAACTAATGGGTACTAATTAAATAATCTATACAACAAATCACCATGACACAAGTTTTTCTACATAACAAATCAGCACTTACACCCCTGAACTTAAAACAAAAGTTAAAATAAAATAATATATTGCCAAGATTCACCCATATTGATGCTTCTCACTACAGTTGGTTTGTTGTGACTATGGGCTTATATTTTATTGTGCAAATAGTCTACAATTTATTTATTGTCTTAGCAGATGAAGGGCATTTCACCTGGTGTTTGCTATCGTGAATAGAACTGCTATGAAGAGTCGGGAATATGTCTGGGAATGGAATTGCTAGGTAATACGAATATTCAACATTAAAACATAAATATTCAAATTGGTTGCACCTATTTATTCTACCTCAAGCAGTGGATAAGAGATTTTGTGGATCCCATGAAGGATTTGGGTGAAAAGAATAGGTATACATTCAAATTCTCTTGACCCTGATTAAAATGTTGCTGCTATCACATGAAATGGACAATACTAGAGATCCCTTGCCTCACTGTGTTGATGTTTCCACATCAGCCATTGTTATAGTCAGACAATAATTTAGGTATTTTAACACACACACACAGGCACACAGATAGAGAAGAGCATCCTTCCTTGCAGTGTGTGCTCATATTCCTCCTTCCCACCATCCTTGCTGATAATCCAGGTACTTTCCCAATTCTCCTAGCCCCTGAAAGAGGAGGAAGACATGGGAAGGATAAGGATAACAAGTACAGATCTCCAGAGAAAATGTTCAGGCCTGACGAAGGAGTGACTGGCTGGATATTAAAGATTTATAATTCAACTGACTCGTGTTGATCGATTTACTTTTGTTGTTTCAGAATTTACACTAAACGTTTTCATTTACTTGTAAGGCAGTCTTGCAACTAGCACTATATAATGTGCTAAGTAGGACGAATGCTTAAGAGGCAAGCAGCTGCTGATGCAAAACAGGCATGAAGCCATACACGCACAGCATGCTTGTAAGGGAGCTCTGTTATAGCAAATCAGGGGAAAGGACAGTCAAGCCATCAATGGAGAATAGAAAATACTAAGGTGTCTATATATTATTTTGAATGACCTCAATAATGTAGCATAATTGCAGATATAACCTTGAAGATTGAAAGGGGAGAATTAGGAAAGTATTGAAGATTTTTTTTAAAGAAGAAATTGACCAATTAAAAGTCCTGTGTAACATCCTTCTATTTCTTTAGTAACCTATTGATCAGATGAAGGGAATTACGGAAAAGGACACCTAATAGAATTAGAGAAAAGGACACCAAATAGAAAGAACAGTATATCTATGTGTCTACTCATTTATCTATCTATGATAAAAGAAACCATACTTTACCATGCATTATTTCACATCCTTTTAAAAATACTTTCCTCAAGTGTGAATTTTAACAAAAATTTACAAAACATTAACAATCAATGAACCCCCAACATTTGTAAAGAAAGCACATTTATAAAGAAGTGAGATTCCCACAGGAATTCCTTGAGGAAAGCAATTCACTGTACCTCACAGGCAGCAACACTGAGAAAAAATATACTTATTAGTCTATGTATTCAAACAGCCAAATATAGCATTTAATTCAATTATAAGAGACAGTTGACCATTGTCTTTTTAAAAAAATGACAAAATTTGACATTTCAGATGTGCATGTGTTGTATCACTTTTTTTGGGTCACTGTCAGTGCATCTTTATGCAATGTGGCTCATATTAGCATCCTGGAAATACTCTACATATTTTCATCTATACAAAGTAACTGTAAACTAAAATGATGGAGCATCGCATCCATCATTTTGTGGGAAACAAAATGATGGGTCCCATTCAATTCTATACCGTGAGAGAGTCAGAGTTCTGATGAATATGCAGATAAAGCTGAGACCTCCTTTAAGATATCCAGGAGAGCTTTGCCTGGCCTTCTGAACAGAGGGCCTCTGAACGATGTAACTATTAAATATAGAATGCAGAAATAATTGCCCTTAACTGGGCAGTGCACACACTGTGGGGAATTTTTTAAGGAGTGTTTTAAAATAGAAAATGGCCCTGTTTGAAAGAAAATGGATTATAACAGTTGTGTCCTTCTGGGATCCCCAGACATTTCTGCTAGGGCTGCCTCCCCAGTGTAGCAGTGAGTCCGTCGGCACTTATCAACATTTCCCAAGCGTTAACAGGGTCATTTGTGTTCTTGCATTTAGATTGCACAAGCTCAGACTTCCAAGCTTTTTTTACTTTCAGCTATAATTATTTCTTGTTAGTATATTAATGACAAGTAATATATACTAGTAGAATCCACTGACAGCAACAAAGTTGGCAAAAAGGATGTAGTCTTATTTCTAAATTTTGTACAGATATACAGGTGTACGAACTTACTCTCCTACTCAAAGTATTTGATTACAGCTTTCCCCTAAAAATATGACTGTTGAGAAATTCCACTAACCCCTTTATTAGTTACTGCTATAGATTTTGCTTTCAGCATAAATAGTCATGTTTTATGAGGTACTAGTTTGGAGGTTACATACAGTGATTCAGAGTTCAGACTCTAGCAACAGACAGCAGAGTGATAGAATTCTGGGTCTTTTACTTTTTAGTTTTGTAACCTTGGGCCAGTTACCTCATTTTCCCCCATAAGATGACTACAGTACTAGTATTACATAATCATGATGTTTAAATTAGATAATGCATGTAGAACATTTAGCATAGTGCCCACCACTAGCTGTTACTTTTTAAGCAACAGCTTAAAAAGTTGGGAATTAATACAATTACTTTAATTGTCAGGGCCATAGATCAAATTGATGCAATAAATTGTAATACTAAAAACCACTGAGGATGAGTTTTAAATAATGAAACAAGAAAACCTCCAGCTGATTAGACTCTGCTTGACTCTGGGGGCAGACACTTTTGCATGGAAGGCATTAGTGGGAATATGCCTTTGAGTGACTGAAGAAACTCTTCAAGGTAGCACTTAATCTGGAACACATTCTGGTTTCTGACCAAAGCCACAAAGAGGTGTAGTTGAGCACCTATACACTGAAGTAAGCTTCTTGGGAGAGTAGTATCGCCAACAGAATCTACAGTTGTGTAGTAATAAACTTCAGTAGCAATATAAAGAATTAAACCAGCCCATTAAATTGCTGTGTCTAAAATCTGTGTGGTTGAGATATGAGGGATTTTTAAACTATTATTGAAGTAGCTTAGAGAAGTAGAGGCAGGAAGACTGAAAAGCCTCTGCAATACTTGTGATTAAGAGCCAAGACTTCAGAGCTGAGCCAATACGGATTTTCTTTTTTACTCTACCACTTACTGGCTATATGATTTTGAAGAAATGACTTGACCTTTCTGAATCTTAGTATCTCACCTATAAAATAAGTACAATAATGTCTATTGTAGAGTTGCCTTCAGGATTAAATGGAACAAGGAATAGAAATTTTGTCTTGTAGGGTTTCAGCTTATTATGAATTTTCTAACTAACAGCATTATTATATTGCATTTATCAAATCAGCATTGTTAGGAGAAAACAAACATCTATCAATCAGTGGATACTGATTGAGGACCTACTGTACAACAGGTGCCATGGTGATATCATAAATATATATATATGTATATGCAGGGACAGAGAGAGAGAGAGAGAGAGAGAGAGAGAGAGATGCTCTTTTGTCCCTAAGGATCCAGAGAGTGCTAAAGCATAGGAGCTATGGAAACAAAGAGAAAGGAATATCTAAGTGAACTTGAGGCCCAGAGTATTAAAGAGTCAAGCTTAAATTGAGAGTTGACAGATAAATAGCAGGGGCCAGGGAAATTTGTTCCAGAGAGCATTTCTGGGAATACGGACAGCACATTCTCAAATGAAGCATCAGCATGTGGCATGTTCAGAGACTAGATGCTGAGCCAGATCAACATGGGTTGGAACACAAGGAAAATATTTAAAATAAGATTTTTAAGGCAAAAGGTGTCTAACCCTACAACACAAATTCTGGTTGCATTGATCTAAATACTTCATTAATTGGGGGGAATAACAAATGTACATGCTAATCCACAGGCTGACCTTTTGGTCCTCTGATCAAAAAATAAGTGACAAGTACTGAAAAACAGTACTCTTTCCCTTTTCTTGTCTTTCATGTTGTACTAATCTGATGTTTATCATGTCTTCAAGGTTATTCTCATATTGCAAAACTCATAAGAGAAAAAGAGCGGAACTGAAGGAGGAGAGAAGCAAACGCTTTACAATTTAGCAAGATATATGTGAAGACATCTCATTAAAACATTGACTGTATGGTTACTCTGTATATAATTATATTGGTAATGTGTACATGGCTCATTTAGTATGTGTTTGTCCAGAAATGATCTTGTTTCTGGCTTCTTTAAATATAATAGTTGGTTAAATTAAATCAGGTACTTGATCCCATGCTAAGCTGTATACATTTGATACCACATGAGATCTCACAGAACAATGATAAAGTAGGTACACTTTGCATTTTACATATGTAGAAAGTGAAGCTTAGAGAAATAATGTGACTTGTTTAGTTTCAAGGAATGAAGAGGAGAGGTCTGGGGACTTGAACCCATCCTTTGTGAGTTGAAAGCCTATGCTCTTTGCATTACATTAAACAATAATTTGCTACCCAACAGGAGAGACCATGCCATGCCACGGAAAAGCCCACCTGCACTTTCAGGCATGGTCTTGGAGCCTGAATCCAAGCACTCAGAAAAGCAAAGCCCTACATTAAAACAAGACTTCATTAAACAACTGTATTTGTAATAAGTCCTAAAAAACCACTTATCTCAGTTAATTGGTCCAGTGCTTCTCCAATATATGAAGAGTTAAAATGTTTTTCCCAAGGATGGAATTATATGTCATTAGGACAGAGTTAAAACAGCGGATATGAGAAAAGAAAGCACTTGAGATTGCGACTAAAACAAAGTAAACGAAACGTTTATTCTTCCAGATATCCCAAAGTATAGTCAAAAATGTGGCATGGAAACTCAAGCATTAATCAAAATTAGCCATTTGCCTTGTAAATGAGGCCATTAATGCTAAACTTAAGGTGGACAGTAACCTGTTGCTTCCCTCTAATTGTGTAAGAAAGTTACATACAGCATATATCTGACTACAGTCTTCTGTAGTTAGCTGTGATTTCCAAATGGCTCGATGTGAAATACAAATCTTACAAGCCATTAGGCTATTGATAGTTGTAGCAAATATTTCAAAATTGTCCATTAGCCAAATAGAGTTGGCTATATTATTGCTTAGATAAATGTCGTAGTGTATCTAGGATAGTAATAAAGTCAAACTTACCTCTCAAATTCCATTCCTTGTGTGCTGCTCCAATCAGGGCACACCATTATGTGAAGAAGTTAATAAATATCAATGAATTGTATTTTGAAAGATATTAAACAAGTGAACATGTGACACAAAGGAAAGTAGAGTAACTTTTAAAATTCCATAAATATACCAGAAATTAAATGTGTAAACACTGGGTGTGCTTTCCCTTAATAGTCTTCAGAATTGTTCAGGGAAGCCTGTAAATTGTAATAAGGGGAAGAAGCTCTCAGAGAGAAAAGCCTCAAACTGTTCTTAGCTTTGGTAAGCACAGTGCTCTGAACACAGTAGGAACACAATCAATGCCGTGACCAATGGACTCATAAATGTGGAGCGTCTTGAAATTAATGATAACTTTAACATGTCTGAGGCCTTGAACTTATCTTACAAATTGGTCCTTGGAAAGAATAAAAGAAGAAAAATATTAGGCAATCAGAAGTAATGAAGATCTTGTAAAAATAGCTATCTACAAAAGCAGGCTAAGTGAGTCCTTGGACAGTCAGCATATCTACAAATCAGCAGGTCCAGATGATATACCTTCTATCTGTGGGATGAAAGAAACTGGCAAGCATGCTAACTGCATCATTTACAGTTATTTTTGAAAAACTGTAGGGATCTAGAGAACTGCAAGAGATGAAAAGGAAAGAAAATACAATGTTCTACTTACATTTACAAAAGAGATGAAAATGACCCCCAGAAAACTCAATGATAATTAAAGTTAAGGAAAAGGGGTATATTCTAATGGCTTATATAAAGATGACAATTAGAGAACATGTCCATATTCAGATAAAAGATTTTTTAAGGTTAAAATACAAAAGGAATTTGAATATAAAATAATGTGAATTTGAGTAACACTTCAAAGTGTTTGTTCGTAATTGTTTAAGCAATATAATTTTCTCAAACATAAGCTATAGCTACCCAGGCAAAAAATAGTTGTAAGATTATAAATAATAATTATGAACATGCAGTTATCATTTCAAAAATACTAAGGAAATATGATGGTCTTTAACGTCACCTTTCTGTAGATAACATTATTGTGTTTTCATTGAACAAATGTTAATTGAACGTCTCTTATGTACCAAACACCACACTGTATGCTGAGATCATAAAGATGAATAAGGCAGGCTTCTTGACCGGTTACACAAGAAGTGTTTAATTAGTACAGGAGCTTGAATATACTAAGCATGTAATAAAGTTGACTATAATTATTGCTAGTTATTAATTTACAAAAACATTTTTACATAGTGGAGTTCCAGTTATTTTCCTATTTGACCTAATCATTGTCTTAATAACTGATTTCTGACAGAGAGATCAAAGGGGGACGTTTTGTGAAATTTTAAGTGGGTAGTGACAGGACACTGATTTTACCCTTTCTCTGTCTCCAGAAAAGGTGACTCATGACTTTTGCCAGTTTTGTTACCTCTTCCCTCCACCCCCACCCCACCACACTTTAAAGCTATTAATCAGGATAAATTTTACTCTTTATGTGCACATTAAATGTATGTATAGCTTTTTGTTCTGGATTCCTATAAGAACTGGAGAACTCTAGCCTTAGTTTCTCATTTTACAGGACTTACTTGTTTTGTACCTTAGACTGTGTTTAAATGAATTTTCATTTCAGAAATACCCTAAGCATTGAATGGAATTTCTGCTTAGTTGTTCTATATCCTTCTCATATTTTGTGCAATTGTGTCAACAGAAGATAGTCTGGACTGTGACGTCAGGTAATAATTTTCATCCTTTAAATAGTGTTTAATGTGCATTTCATTTTAGGGATGCATTTTATTTATATTTCATTAAAATTAGTTTTTAATATTTTTAAATGGAATATTTAGAGGACAGAGGTATCTCTGACTTTAGAATATGACAATTTATGCATTGAAATTTATAATCTTTTGAGATAATTTAAAGTAGATTATATTAAATAATCAGTGATTTTTAAATAAATATATATGTTATATAGACATTTTTATGCTTATAATTTCACTGGTCATAGATGGCAGATAACTCACAATTGGTGTCATATGAAAAATAAATAACAAGAGCTATCATTTGCTGAGGGCTTACTGTATACTGGGCACCATGTTAAGGGTTTAGCGTATTACTTTCTTAATTTTCAAACAGCATCTAGGTTGATATCATTATTACCAATTTATACATGAAAGTGTTAAAGCTCTATCAAAATCAGAAACCTGAGCTCTTAACCTCAGTTTAACATCTAACGGTGATGTTAAACTATTTCATGAAGTGGCCAAGTACCAGCCTTTCAGAATTAATGTCCTGAAATACATTATATTGGGGGAAGCGGGGGAAAGGAGGAAGGAGGAGCAGTCAGTATATCTTTGTCTGATTCTGAAAGGATACGTACAACAAATGAGTCCTCGATTTCATAAAAACGTAAAGTTATAGGTAAATGCCCACACAAAACCGGAGTGAAAGAAAGATGTCCTAGAACCAAAATGAGAAAATAAACAAAGAGAGAGGAGTTAATATTTACTGTGTGCTACACCCTGGGGAATGTATCACATCTCCATGGACTCAGTGACTATGCAAGACAGGCATCTCCCTGTTTCTTCGATGCTGAGATGTCACTGATTATAAGATTTCAATAGTTATAATAATGGGTTTGTTTTAGGAAAAAAAGCTACATGTAATATGTAAGTTTCAAACTGACTATACAACTTTACGGTGTAAAAAATAGGTCACAGAACTGAGTAAATAACGCATGGTCCCCATTTTGACAGATGTAGAAACTGAAATACAAAGAGCTTAAGCTCAATCCAAAGAGCTGAGATTTATTGAGCCCTTACTATGTACTAGGCACTATTCCAAACACTCTTCATATATTAACTAGTTTTAAAACTCACAGCAATCCTCTGAGGTAGGTAGATACCTTTATTATGCCATTTTACTGATGAAGGACGTGAGACCCAAGAGAGTCTATGAAGTGGATAGCTATGCGGTTGAGAATCACTAAAGGCTCATCTACATCCCACCTCTACACAGTAGGCTGTCCTCACCAGTCATATTAGCCTCTGCTTTCTGATCTGCAGAGAGGGTCCCACAATTGAGAGTGTCAGATTCTGGGGCCCAGTTCCTTCTGGTTGGCCTTGGGACACAGAAATTAACCTATCAATTACATGACCGTTTTTTGAGCTCTGGCAGCAAGTTGCCTGACTTCAAACTGTACTACAAGGCTACAGTAACCAAAACAGCATGGTACTGGTACCAAAACAGAGATATAGACCAATGGAACAGAACAGAGTCCTCAGAAATAATACCACACATCTACAGCCATCTGATCTTTGACAAACCTCAGAGAAACAAGAAATGGGGAAAGGATTCCCTATTTAATAAATGGTGCTGGGAAAATTGGCTAGCCATAAGTAGAAAGCTGAAACTGGATCCTTTCCTTACTCCTTATACGAAAATTAATTCAAGATGGATTAAAGACTTAAATGTTAGACCTAATACCATAAAAATCCTAGAGGAAAACCTAGGTAGTACCATTCAGGACATAGGCATGGGCAAAGACTTCATGTCTAAAACACCAAAAGCAATGGCAGCAAAAGCCAAAATTGACAAATGGGATCTAATTAAACTAATGGAACAGAACAGAGCCCTCAGAAATAATACCATTTTTGTTAAAAACTGAAATGTAAATCGACACAAACCTAAACCTCTGTTATTTTTTATTGTCCTTTCAATAATTCTTCATCTTGCCATGAGATCAATCATCCTATAGCATTTTGGTCTTTTCACATATGACCCTCCAAATCTTCAATGACTCTTTATTGCTACGTTCATTTTTTTAGCCTGCCATTCCAGAGACTTTGAGATCTGGCTCAGACTCTCTGTGACCCTGTCTTGCATTGGAAAATAGTGAAAAACACAGGATTTTGGGACATGCTGTTTGGATGTGAATCCAGGTTCTCTCATTTGTTATCTATACATCTTTAGACAATCATTTTCCCTTTCTGAATTTAAGTTTCTTAATTTGTAACAAAATTTATTGAACATTTACTTTGTGCCCATAATTGTTTCATTATAATATTTGATCCTTACAATAACCCTATGAATTATCTCCCTTATAACTAAGAGGAATCGGGGCCTGAATCAGTTTTGTTTAATGGTCAAAAGCACACACATAGAAAACAAGGGCTGAAGATTTGAGTTTAAGTCCACTTCAGAGTCTGAACATCTCATCATTCTTGTTTATCGACTGCCATGGCATGAATATGAAAATACCACTAGAATGCAAGCTCCAGGAGACCAAAAGCCTCTCTCTTCCTCACTGCTACATCATAGCTGGATTTCTGGGTATGGTGTGTGCAGTGCATGTTTCAGGAGAAATTATCTAATGAAAACGCTTTGAAAACCCCCGAATTATATACATTATTTGGGAGACAATCAACCAGTTTTTATATTGACTCTGTGCTGTAAAGAGAGAGGAATTTTTCCTGGCACTTAGCTGAGGTTCAATGAATACCTGCTGATTAATTCACTGAATAATAAATTCATATTAGACAATATACAGACGTTTACCTCCCAGATGGATACCATCAGAGTATCAATCCTTGTAAAAGACTCCCAGGGGGTTCTGTCTGCAGTGTCCAGCTCAGTCTAGAATGACCTATATTGAAGACACTGTTGGTCTTCCTCTTGTGTGTTTCAGGAGATGAGGAAAAGGAATATGGCAACAACCTGTGTTCTAGACTCAGGCATATCAGTTGTTTCTTATTCACTGATTCTGTCTTGGCAGTCAGGAAGCTCAGAGTTAAATGTGATGCACAATTGCAGAGCCCAACTGTAACTCATTGTTTCTGATATAATTATGTTCCCTCTTTTATTACTTGATGGATTCATTTATCTTTATTTTAATGTTTTTCTTATATCTGTATTTTGCAAGCTAAAACACTTAAATTATTTTTAAAAATATGCAAGTTTATACATAATAGGCAAATAGATCGTGATATGCTTGCAAATACCTGCCTTGTTAATTCTGAATTCTCAGACTATAGGCTCAGGCCACTGAGAACTGTGGCAGGATATCTTTAGCCTTAGTCAATGCCCTTGGGAGTGGACTTGTCTGTCTGTCTGTTCTGTACTTCCCAAATTTTTATAGAACTGTTGGAACCCAATTAAGAGAGTCTGCCAGGCAACTTCTGCCTTGTCCTGGACATACTCCTATTACTTCTCAGCTACCTTGTTCATGTTAGTGACACTTTACTCCATCTAAAACCTTTAACACTCATGCCCCAAACCACTAGGGCTGGTTCACTCTGAAACAAATTTCTTATCATGGGAGAATATAAGGTTACCTTTATTCACAGAAAATTAATTATCTTTATCCAAAATTTACAGAAAGACACCACATTGTATCTGGGTAAGACAAGACATATATATTTTTTAAGTTAACTATTTCTGGTTTCAAATTCCAGCTTCACTTTCTATAGTATTTTACTTCTCTCTGCTTTGGTTTCCTAATCCTTAAAATGGTCTAATAAAGGCCTCTTCATATGGTGATGGTGAGAAATCATTTGAAATAATACAAGTGAAAATATGACAGTTTGAATATTCTTTTGTTCCTTCCTGGATTTTTATAAATGGCCCACATACATTATATTCTTTTTTATTATTACCTATTTTGAGACAGGGCTGGCTTTGTCACGCAGACTATAGTACAGTTGCACAATCATAGCTCACTGAAAACTCCACCTTCCTGGCTGAAGCCATCCTCTCACTTCAGCCTCTGAGTAGCTGGGACTACAGGCATGTGCCACCACACCCGTCTAATTTTTTGTGGAGATAGGGTTTTGCCATGTTGCCCAGGCTGGAGTTGAACTCCTGGGCTCAAGCAATACACTTGCCTCAGCCTCCAAAGTGTTGAGATTACAGGTGTGAGCCACAGTGCCTGGCCCACACACTTTACATTCTACTGTGGAATATGAATCATCAGACACATTTTCTCTGAATAGCAGATAGCAAAAGGCCTAGGGGAGGAGAAAAAAAAAGGGGAAGAATGTTATCTTTCATATTTAAGAGAGAACAAAGTTGATTTTATTGCTCCTAGGGGGATAACAAAGGGTACTCTTGTGGGTTCCAGTAAGAAGGAGGCAGATTTTCACCCCACAGCCAGAGGAAAATTTTAATAATTATAGCTTTCCAAACTTTTAATATGCTGGCTCATTTGATGAGCTTCACTTCACAGGAAGTATTCAAGCAAAAATACTCATCATCTAGTACCCTTCTCCAAGAAAAGTCTTCTGAGTTGGGTGGGAGTTTAAACAACACACCTATAGGATGTCTCAAAGCACATATGCTGAAGGTGAGGGCAATCTGACTGTGACATCTCTCTGGGTTTTTTGACTCTCTTTTTGTCTTTCTTGAAGCTACAACCTGGGTTGAAAAGGCCATTTTTCCTAGAAAAAAAAGAGGACTATTTTTAGTCAAGGGTTCATGATTCTAAGTACTTATTTCTGTATGAAATATTCATTGTGTTTCAGACACCGTCGAGGTGTGAAAAAATATAAAAAGACATTTCCTCATTTGGATATTGATTTATTTATTAATCCATTCATTCATATGTGTATTTATATATTCATCCAACGATTATAGTGTTTTTACTGAATGTCTTACTAGGTTTATGGAAATATTTTAGGCTCTGAAGATATACCAATATATTCATAGATTTTACGTTTTAGTGGAAGAGACTACAATAAAGTCTACAAATAAATAATAATTTTAAATTTATTTTTTAAGTATTTTTTTCATCTTGCAGAAAACTAAAATAAGTCACAAAATATCAGTGTAAAGTCCCCTTGAAAAGCAGAGGGCAAATCCCTTCTAAACCAAGTCTCTGTCAAGACTGGTAGATCAGATGCACACAGTTCTCCCTCTCCTGCCACTAAGAAAATGCACCAGCTGTAGATCATTATCTTCAGGAAGCCTCTCTTGGTGGGATCTAAACAATGATGGTTTTATCTGAACCTTCTTCTGTGCTCAATATACTGTGTATATTCAGATGGGCAAAATCATCTGGCATGGTTCACCTCTATCCAGGTAGACTTATTCTTCTGTTTTACCTGACAAGCATTTATATAACTGCTATCATTAGCAAGGCCCAGACCTTCACAGTAACTGGAACTTAGAATTTTCAACGTTTTGAGGATAACAGATGATTACTACGTGGTGTCTATTAGTTATCCCCAATTTTTCATCTCTTTAAAGTATGTCTTTTCTTGATTTTCCATACGCATTCAGAAAATGAATAAAGAGGAGAGAGAACATAGGCCATACTAATAATTAGACCTCATAATTACTGAGCGCTGACCACACGCCAGGCACCATGGTGTGTGTTTTATGCACATTATCTTAGGTAATCCTTATAAAAACCCCATGAGGTAAGCATTATTCGCTCCATTTACATTGGAAGAAATCAAGTCTAGCAAGGTGCCCAGGCTCATCTAACCAGACAGTGCCTAGCCAGGATAGGCACTCACTGCCTCCCCACCTTTGGCAGTTACCTCTATACCTCCTCCCTGCTCCAGTTTTAGGATGAAAAGAAATGTGGACTTAAAGCATAGCTTTGTGCATCTGCCCTAGGATTGTGTCACTGCTGGTAGCTTTAGCTATATGTGTAGCCACACAGCTGTGACAGAGAAGTAGATTTTCAAAGAAGTAATGTCGCAAGTTTTTCTTAAAAAGGTTTTCTTTAATGAATATGCCTTTTTGTCTCACTAGGCTGTCAATTTCTTTCTGATTTTTCTCTCCATGTTTACCTTAAAGAATAAATTATTTCATGTCACCTGAATTGGCTTAGTAATTTAGAGGAAAATCTGGCTGATAAATCATCTCTAAATAGAAGAATAAAACTTCCCTTAATTCAAGGAAAAAATATGTAAAAGTAACTGTCTGATGGCAAAAAATATTATTAATTCTGAGAGGTTATCTGAAGAGAATTCCTAATATAAACGGTAGGGTGTAAGGTGACTCTAATCTTTGAAGAGAGGTTATCATTATCTGAATGATTTTCTGTTAGAAATGAAGACTCAAGAAAATAAAGGTTAGCATTTTTTATATAAGAATATAATTGGGAAAACAAAAGAAGGGAGAGGAGAAAGCAGAAAGAGGTAGAAGAAAACAATTAATTCCCCTAAGAAGGAACCCTTAGCCTACTCATCAATGTTCATTTCAATCCTCATTTGTCATCCTTACTTCAGTTACAAATTTCTTTTGAAAAGCCCATCCTAAGAAGGCCTTTTGCTGACCACATTATTTAAAATGGCATCTGCATTACTCTTTTTAACTTTTCTAGTAATTATCAACGGCTATTTTAAAAATATTTAAATATCTTTCTTCTTGTTTATTTATTGTCCATATTTCCCATTAAAATATCAACTTTATGAAAAAGTGACTACATTTTATTGATTGCCTATCCACAACTCGTAAAAATAAACCAGGTATAAGGAAGGTCTTCAACATATTTTTGTAGAATGTAAACCCATGTATTGAAACATAAATATGTTTATTCAAATATTAGAATTTTTAAATTGCATATACTCAGCAAATAAACCTAGGTAACTTAAGTTGCCTTCAAAGTTGTCATATACATGAATGTATGTACAGTTATAAAAAATTACTATTCCTTTTTAATAATAATCTGAGTGCCAGCTTGTCTTATGCAATAGGTTATGCATTATAAATACATAGAAAGAAGTTCAGATAATACCGATAACCTGATCATAGTATAGAACTAATAAAATGGGGAGAATAATAAATGACAAGAACAAAAGAAAGGACCAAAGGAACTTGGTCACTTTGATAAAGATGGCTTGCTGACACCAGGCCTCATATGTCTTTAGGATGCCCAACTTATAACTACAATGGAATGACACTGTAGTTATTGTTTTTTCATAAAAGTTTAGACTTGATTCTATGCTACATACTATATTCTTACTGCTATAACTTCAATGCTGTGGGAACCAAAACAAAACAAAACAAAAGCACGATATTTTAATGTTTTGTCTGATACTGAACAAAATGGCATGTCCACTTTTGATTTGTAGTACCACGAAGTGTATTATAACAGTGTTCTTTGGTCTATATTCTTCCTTCTTACTCCCTAAAGCATTAGTTCTATTGATGTGAATACTCTGATTCATAATATTCTGGACTCTAATTAATTTCCTCATTATTTCAGTGCAACCATGCAAATTAATACAAGCTATAAATGTGAGGCTTAAAAGAAATGAGGCCAAGCCAAGAAGATATTGGTGCATAAGCAATAGGATTTTAAAGGAAAATGGAGCCATAGCTCCTTGGTCTAATATTTCTCAGATACTGTTCCTCATTAGCATTGGGTCTATCATCCCTGGCAGGAAGCAGGAAATGAAGAGAGTGGCACTTTGTGGGTTCTCCCATGTCTATCAAAATAAGTCACAAAGAAATACTTTGAAATGCACAGTCCCAATACCATGATGATAAATGAAAAAAATGCCAGAGAGAATCAAAGGGACACAGCTTTGGAGTGCCTGGAAAAAGATTGTAGCTCAGTCCTCATGGGCCCCAATGTACTGCAGTTCTCAGCACATGACTGTGAAACACTCATGCTGTGTATCAAGTTGATGTACAAGAAAGAGACCTGGGCCGGTAGAGGCAGGGTGGATTTCCCAGTCACCGCTTCTAAGTCCTGGGGCCTCAGGTAGGTCTCATTTGTAACACCTGGACTACAACATCCACTTCACAGGGAAGTGGTTAAGCTTACCTGAGGTAAAACGCGAAAATGCATAGCATGGAGTTTAGCCTCAACTAGCCCACGTAAATGTGGCCTACTCTGAAGGTACATCTAAACTAATGGGTGTTTTAGAGGTGGAAGCATGAAGTAATTAGACGATCCTTTGTGACTTCTGGAAATCAGATTATAATTATAGTTTGCACACATAAGTAAATGTGTGCATCATTTTCATAACTATGTCTCAAGAGTAAAAGAAATATTTCCTTTAGTAGAGGCTATACACAAAGACTAAACTAAGGGCTTGAAGGTTGTGATTATGATGTATGCTCCTTAGTACCTCTCCACGCAACCTAGCAGAGTGTTAGATATTTGATAATTATCTACTTAACTTAGTGTAATTGACAGAGGAAGAAACATGAGGCGGCCCTGGTGAAAATTTCTATAAATGCTCTGATTTTCAATAGATTGCCAAATCCTTAGGATACCCATCAACATAAACTATGCTAACTTGTGATAATAAAGAAGCCCCAAATTTTGGTAAGTTACAATTTCTTTCATGTTCCTGTTACATGTCCATTGTGGGTCAGTTGTGGCTCTGCTCCTTTTCTCTGTTCTGGGAGCCAGGCTGATGGAGTATCCCTTTTCTGGAATATTGCCAGACTTGCAGCAAAGGAACAAGCATGTGGGAAAACAACAGAATGGTCTTTAAAACTTTTGTTTTGATGTGTCATGAACCTTTCTGTGCACATTTCATGGGGGGGGGGGAAAAAACTCATGTGGCCACTCCTGATGTATGATCCTTTTGCTCCAAGGGGCACTTCCAGTTACATGACTAAATCTGAAGTCATGGGGAAGTATAATCCATCCCCAGGGGAAGGCAGCAAATACTTTGAACAATAATATAGTATAATACAGTTTTAAAAAAGAACTCCGAAAACAAAGGCAAAGTGAAAAACAAATTCCTACATTACCTTCCGGAACTGCAGAGTTCAAACTAAATTAACACTTCATTAACATGTAAAAAAAAATGCCAGTACATTATATGTATATGTTTATACTGCTGGTTTTCATTACTAACACAATGGCTGCTACCCTTTAACCCCAGTGTGTCAGCTTGATTACTGAAGCAAGAGAATGAAAACTTTCCCCCTGAACATCACACTAAAACATGGTGCCTGCCACAGACGAAGACCTGAAATCTCTTCATTCACCTGGTATCTCCTTCTTGTCAACTATCCCACATTTGAGTAATTAGCTTAAAATTGAATGATTGTAAGTAAAATATTTTTGTATCATAAAAATGAGCAAGTTACCTAATTTCTCATTAAAGTGTATCCTAAGAACCATGTACCGTATTCTGTCTAGAATTGTCAGCTCTGATTTTTCAATGAACCTTTAACCATTTGTCTCTTCATTACAGTCCATGAACCAGGTAATAATGATGTCATTTATTTTGGTTTCTCCTATTATCTGTGTGTGTGTGTGTGTGTGTTGCTCATTCAGGCCTCACAGGAATGCAAACACAGGCAAGTTCTCTGAATGAGGTGTGATTGCTTTCCTCAGAAAATTACTTTGCACTTTAATTATTTTTCTGACATTTTTACCAATAAATAATAAAAAGTTTTCAAACAGCACAACATAGAGGTTGAACTCTGAGCCTGGAGGTGAGGAAGACTTTCATTTATCTCTGTCCACCTGATATGAGTTATTGGTTACTTGCTTTTCAACAAAGACCCATTATAGGAAAATTATATTCTAAGGTAGCTGTATTTAATGAATTTTGCTTAATCTTTTGCCTACATTTGATTTGCCAGATCTCACACTTATGGCATTTTCTTCTTCTTTTTTTTTTTCATTGATAAAAGCTGCAGATTGTCCTGAAAAGCTATTGTAGTTCAATATGGCTGTCTTCCTTGACATTTACATGGATCTCAACTTTATTTATTTTACTGCATAGTACCTAGCTGCCTGGCTGGAGAAATGAAGATCGCACATTCAGCAATTTATGCAATCCCAGTCAAAAGACTATTTTACTGTCTGTTGAATAATTAGCAATGTGCGTGAAGAAAGAATATACAGTAACTTGCCTGACTTTGGGCAAAAAAAAAAAAAAAAACAGATTAGAATGACAAATAGTCAGACTCTAGGGTCAAATGCTTTGCCAGTAGTTGCATATGTTTATGCCAAAATACATAAAGAAATGTCACTTCAGCACATGAGTGATGACAAACACTCCAAGTGGGGCTGCAGTTCATCAATCATTTCAAATGTGCAGATTGGGTTTACCTATATAAACAAAAGCAATAAAACTACTCAAAGCCTCACCTTAAACAATTCAAGCATGACATAAACACAGTTACTGCACAGTCAAGCCCCATTTTACTTAAGAAGCAGTCAGAAATACCGCGACAAACTATGATTTATTAAGATTAATAAACCACATCTTTAATAAAAAAAGGTGTGCTAATATTTTGCATAAGTAAGTATGAGAATCTCATTCAGCATCATAGCACATCAGAAAGCGTATGCAGCAGGGAGTGTGATTAACGAACCTTAAAACTGTGGATTTGCAGTCATTCTCAACAAGGTTTCAGGTTCAGGGTGGTAAGCACAGAGAGAGCTTGAAGCAAGAATCCACAACAGGTAGGCTGCTCTAAGCTCAATTTTAATGAGTCATTAAAAAGAAGGTGAATTAATAAAACTATTACATGTTTCCAAGTCATTTTTTTTCTCCCCAGGATACTTTGAAACATTGATTCTTTAAACACCTGCTAATATCTTAGGAGAGTGAATACTTTATTACGGTCCCTCCTTGGTAAAGAGAAGGCCAAGAAGGTCAAGGTCATAGGATTGTGGCACAGAATTGAAGTCAGAAGTTTGTTCAAGATTACATATCATACCTCTTCTTTGAGAAGGTGTATTTGTAAGCATGAAACCTGTGTTCTTGTTCTCCTATTCCACCTGCATGCTGTGTCTGACACTAATGTTATGAGTGGCTCTCTAGAAGATACAAGTGGAAGTGGAAGATAGCCATGCCACTACTACGTAATTAAGAAAGATTTGGTTTAGAAGAAGCAACACAATCTACTAATAACCAATGAAGGCCCTTCTGTACCTGCCCATAGAGAAGTTAAATGTTTTTATTTTGTTTGTATTAATTTAAAACATTTCTTATTGATGTATACTTGACAAATAAAAAATTGTCTTTTATGGTGTACAATATAATGCTTTGATACATGTATACATTGTGAAATGATTACCACACTCAAGCTAATTAACATATTCATCACCTCACATAGTTACAGTTTGTGTAAGTCTGTGTTTAGAACATTTAAGATCCATTCTCTGAGCAATTTTCAAGCACAATGCAGTACTACCAATTATGGTCACCACGCTATAAAATAGATCTTCAGAACTTATTTATCCTGTTAACTAAACTTTATAACCCTTGACTGACATCTCCCAGCGTTAAGTGTTCTGATTCCTGAAATGAGGGACTTGGCTTAGTTGAACTGTACATTCTCTCAAATTTCAACTCAAATTTAACAAGAAGTGAGCAGGGTTTCTTTTCCTTAATTTCACTGAACTTTTAAGATGTAATTGAATGATAAAGGAGAAACTCTCTGTTCAGGATACAATTGGAAGATCTTAATTCTTCTGACAATTTTTCCTTTCATTGGGCCAATTTTGTAGATTTAGAGGGGTTAAATAATTCAGAGAAGATTTAACTATATTTGAAATGAACTAAATCCTTTACAAGAGGTCATTTTGTTGCTTCCTGAAAAGTAGAAACAAACTCAGTGGGCTTTGATATACTTTCATTAAGGTGTGACCTGATGACAATATTCAAACTGAAGAGTTGATTGAAATAAATTTTTCCAACACTCCAAAATGATAAAATATGGGAAATACATACTTAGGGATAACAAAAGAATGCTGCTTTAAAGTGGCTACAAAATAATTGGCTTGCCTAATTGACCATTCTTACATTACATCCACATTCCTTGGGAATAACAGCACACTAGGAATCAAGGGACTAGAGCACAATCCTCATCTGCCACAAATTCAATAACCATATGGACATTTGCTGCGCAGAGACAAACTGAAAGTTGTGAGAAATTCAAAGATGAAACAAGACCCAAACATTCCAAAGAATGCACAGTCCAACGAGGAAAAAAAAATTAAAGTTGGAATTGTCATCTAGAAAAAGAAGAGCCTTGTTTCATGGAAAGCTTTATGTAAACTTTAACTTCATCACTGTTCAGACCCAAGTACTTTGAAACTCATTCAGGTTGAACTTAAATGGCTGATTTTCAGCTTCTTTTTTCCCAGGCATTATTAGATTTTAATTTAGCTCTTCCCCTCCAACCTGTTTGCATCAAATTAAAAGAGCAAGTGGAATTTTTCTTGACAAGCCTAAGAAAGCAAATTGGTCTGATAGCCTATACTCAGGCACAGTTAACAGCTCAATTTGTTGTGGGAGCTGTGCCATATATTGTAGAAGACTTAGCATCATCCTGGCCTCTACCCACTAGATGCCAATAGCCCCCGCCTCCAAGTAGTGAAAACCAAAAATGTCTCCTGACATGGCCAAATATCCCCAGGGGCTGGGAGAGAGGAGAAAAATAAGCCACGGTTGAGAACTGGCATAGAATGACATCCAGAAGGAGAAAAAGTCAATCCAAGGATATGTTATTAAACTACTCACTAGCTTAATAACAACTGGAAACAACCGGCAACTGGGGTTCTGTTTTGCTGGGGACCTCTGAGTATATAACTATGCCTTGTTTACCTGAAGGATGCAAGGGGGGTGTATTTATCTACTGGATCACATCTGTCATCTGTCCAGGGTCATCCTGTAGGGGACTGATGCCTTGCACTCCTTTGTGATCATGTCAGAACAACTTGGTTGGCATTGTACAAGTTATGAAAAAGCTCTAGGTCAAAAAGTAAAGAAATGCTGCTGAGGCCAGGTTTCTGGTTATACCTGTGTGAGACTGGTTGCCATAGCCATAGTTGGAGTAGAAAGTGGATAGGAGAGATGTAAGGTAGGGTTGAAAGGGTGTCAGATGTAACCTAAAGACACATTACGTTACTATTTAAGACTTTGAATATTTCTTCTTTGTATGCATTTAGAGGAGAATAGGAGAACATACGTTGGTTTATATATGTAATTCAGGACTTTTTCCTCTGTAGAAAGTGAGAGCTACAATTACATGCACCCAGGAGACACAGAAAAGTATCCACAGTGTAGAATGTGCCAAAAATAGAGACACTATATTAAAATTAATATTCACCCCAGTCAATGACTTTGGATTTTGCCCTTTAATTCATGCATTTAAAATGTATTTAAACTACAATATCAGGTAAGAGAAACACATAGATATTATGTCAAATTCTTACAGAGTAGTAAAATGTGAGGTGCATAAAAATAAGATTAAAAGTATGAAATCCAATTAAAATTTCACAGGAAATTTGCTGCAAGGATATATTTAGTAAAAAATCCTAATCACAATTTTTCAAATAAAATTTATTTTTGTATTTGAATTTTATTTTTTAAAGAAGACATTTAGCTTCTCAGGTGCATATTTAACTAAATATATATTTACATTGTTAAATGATAAGAATATGTGCATGTATAGCTATACACATATGCATGCATTTATACACATGCTCAGGATTCTTTCCCACTTTTCATTTAGCTTATTAAAAATGAATACAAACAGACTCTGAGCTCCAGGACTCTCTAAGAGCTTATAGCCTGTAGCAGCTTTCAAGATAACAGCTTCTTTAACCAGAGGAGTTCTGACTTCTCGGTCAGGCTATTTGAAGTTTCCAAGGCTTGTGGAGAGGGTGGTCTTTTCAGAAAAAAAGCCAGTATTTCAAAGAAAAGACATACCTTTTTCCCCCTTTTTAGTGCCAAGATTTGAAATTCTCTGAAGAGGAGAAAAAAAAAATCTTCCCTTTAAAATGTAGTAGTTCTCTGAAGAGACCCATCCCTCGGCCTGGCAGACTCCAGACATGCTCCCTACCAAGGACTCTGTGCCCAGAGGCTCTGGGCCATACCCTGAAATCAACCATTCCAGTAGCGTTCTTCTCATAGTGACCACTTAAAATCAATTATCCTGAAAGAGTTCCCTATTTCAGGAAGTTTACCAGACATATAAATTATGTTGGAATGGTACTCATTAATTGGTTAATGTAGATGATTTATTCTCAAATATTCATAAACTATTTCTTTAATCTGGACTTAAGCAATTCTTATTTAAAGAAAAAATTTAACTTAAGGTTGGTAAGACAATATTAAATTACAATATATAGTAGTATTTTTCTAAAGGTAAATACAGCTAAAGCAGCTACTGAAGGTAATTATTCTGAAAGAGGAAGAAAATCTGGTATCTGCACAGTTGCCTGACCTTAGGCAACTTACTTAACCTGTTGGGGTTTGGACTTTCTCATCTTCAGATGAAACCATGTCACAGAACTGTTGTGAATATTAAATGATGTAATATCTACAAAACACCTGACATTGATAAGGCATTAACCTGAACTTGTACTAGTCCTTTTCTCCATCATCTAGTCATAGAAATAATCAGTCTAATGTGACATCTCCAGTCTCATTTTATATATTTGTAAAAGAGCAAGAAACATGTATTTCAGAGGGTTGTGGAAAGAGTAAAGGAAGTGGCCTATATAAAACACTTGCACAGTTCTTGCCTGATGATAACTGCTCCACACATATTCCGTAGCAAGTGCTGGTAGTTAAGAGTAGTTGTGGAGCAACTTCATTACCGTCACAATCACGATTAACAGAAACAAAAAGCATCTGGACTGTGCATGGCATTGTGCTAAGTGCTGGGGGTTGAGTGGTAGGGAGCATTGGCCTGTAAGATGAAAAGGCACACAAATATGAGAGTACTTTGACAAATTAACATACAAGTAATGAAAGACAAATACAGACTTTAAGTGACAGAGAAGTAGCAAGGAAGGAAAAATTACTGTTTGCAGGAGTATTTGGGGCAAGAGATGATGAGAAATGAGACCTAATGTTGAAGAAAAGGTAGAATTTATTTGAGTGGCAGAGAAGAAAGGAGATATTTCAGTTAGGAAGTAATGATAAAATGATAGAAAGGCACATTGTGTTTTAAGAGAACAAAAGATCAACCAGTTTGTCTAGGGCAAGATGTCATGGAAGAGACATATTAAGAGGGAGAGAATCCAGTTGGAGTGTCAGGGACCAGGCTTAAGAGTTTTATTCCCTTCTCCAGGAAGAGAAGGTTAATGGAAGGGTTTTGAACAGCAAAATGACAAGTATAGCCAAATTTTAGGAAGATTGAGTACAATACATTTAAACTTTTTCCTAAAATTGCTTAGCCAATTCAAAAACTCATCAAAAGTAAGTATGTTGGCTGGTAATATTACTTATTCCAAGTAGATCTCTTAAAATTTAATTTCAAATATGAAAAACTATCACCTCTCCTAAGATATATTGCAAAGCTTGGTGTTTATTCTGGCTCAACTGGGGACACAATTCTTTCTCTCCCTCCCTCCCTCCCTCCCTCTCTCTCTCTCTCTCTCTCTTTGTGTCTCTATCCCAGAGAGAGACAAAGACATTTACTAAGTAAGGTCTTTTATAAAGAATAATATATACTTCTAAACTTCTCTAACAGGTTATGGGAATTTTTTGACAAAATTAATGCAGCACTGTAGGAAAAGAAAGAGAAGTGGGATAACAAGAAAAGAAACAAAGCCAGGTGGTAGTTATGCACACTTAGTTTGAAAGACTAAACCAAGGACTAGACATTTAGGAACAAAAATAAATAAAAACTAGCTCCTTTTGTGGGAGACTAAAGCTGGGAGAATTTGAAGCAATGAAACCTTTAGTTTGAGCTTAAGGGTTACCGTTCTTGAAGCTGTTCAAAATCGCTTGGACACAGGCAGCACTCAGTCATTGATAGTGAGCTCAGCCCTGAACACATTTTATCAGAGACACTTCTATCCCCCACTCTGTGCAATGGCAGAATTGGATCTCTTAAAAAAAATTTGAACTCAGTATTCAGTCATAAGATAAAAAATGGAAAGATAGGTATCTTAGCTCCAGCTATCTTAACAAAAACCATCTACTGAGTTACTGAAACCACAGATATCTGTCTTACCATACTGGAAGTTGGAAGTCCAAGATCAAGATTCCTGCAGAGTTCTGTTTCTGATGAGGTCCCGCTTCCTGGCTTGCAGATAGCTGCATCTGACTCAAGATGAGCGCTCTGGTGTTTTTTCTCTTCTTGTAAGGTCACCAGACCTGTTAGATTAGGGCCCTACTCTTAATGGCCTCATTTAACCTTAGTTACCTCCTTATAAACCCTATGTCCAAAGACAGTCCTATTGGTAGTTAAGACATCAGCCTATGAGTTTGTGAGACACAAGTCAGTCCATTGCAATAGGGGTTTAGAAAATTTCATTCTAAATTCTAGTTTGATAAATTATTACCTGTGTGTCCTTGGGTTGATTATTTAAACTTCTTGAGTCCCATATTTCCCACAGTAAAATGGAAGAGGATGAAGTAATATTGCTGAGCTAGAAACTTCTACGGACGCTCATAGCTTTAATATTACCACATTCTATAATTATGAATTTTGGTATAAACTAGTTTCATAGGTTCATTCAAAAAAAGGGAAAGAAACCTTGGTAGAACCAATGTAAATGTAACCATAAATATTAAAGGGCTGTTGTCAACAGCTGGAATGGGGTGACCGCAGCAGCAGATGAACTGGGCTGGCAAGCTTCAGGTTAGGATGTGACTGCTCATTTAGTTTAAAAATATCTGGATTTCTGTTACCAAAACTCTGTCTCTTTTGGAAAACAAACAAACAAGTATTCCAACCAGGTTTACTTGCTAGGAACCAAAGCATAATGCCATATTTCACAAATGGATTCTGACTCACTTTCACTCTTAATCTTTAAATGCACATCTTTGTTGACAACAGCACATTCTTTGCAACTATTGTTATCAAAGTTAGTTGGAATCACTTTCTACCTTATCTAGTACTACTTAATAAATAACTTCAAAAGTCAAGAATAACAAGTACAGTGAACTTGTCAGAGAAACTGATAAGTCATGTTTAAGATAATTAAAAACTTATAGTTGATGGAGAAACTTTGAGACAAACATTGTGGGTTCAGTGAAAAAATATGACAGTGACTGTCATAGTATCTTTCTCTATTCCATTGAATTCTATTGTATTAGAAACCAAAGAACATATTAATAAAGCCACTATTGTCTGATTTATTATAGCTACCAGAATTCACCCCCAGCCGAACAGATCCAAGATCACTAGCAGCCCTGAGGAGGCAGGAGAGATGCAAATCTGAGAGATAAAAGTGAAAAACTCAGCAGTGCAGAAGTAAGGATTATTGGACAGAGTTTCTCCATCTAGCATCCCAACTGGTGAGTAATACCTTCTGCCTCTTTAAGGTAACTATTTATTTGCCTTAGTATGGACAGAGAACATTTGCTTTGGCTTAAAAAAAAAAAGAATGTGTGCTCTAATGGAAGAATCAAATTATATCAGAAAAGGAAGCACTTTAAGCTTTATTGCTGTAGATCACTCTGCCTCCAGCTGTGAAACTGATTGATGTTTAAAGCCCCTGAGGCACTGGCAGCTGTGGTGGCTGATTCAAATAAGAAAAAAATAAAGTGTGTGAGTGTGCATGTGGGTGAGTGGAATGAGTGTGCAAATGTGTATAGGTGGGGAATAAGCTATATATTTATTTTAACAACTTTCCTCTGAAGATTTTTTAAATAAAATTCTTCTAAAATAAATAGATGGATCAAAAGATACATGTATAATAGCTACTTAAATATTTAAGCAGGGAAATAGAAAAGCATATATACACACACACACACACACACACACACACACACACACACGCGTATGTATATATATCTGGGGGGAGAGAGAGAGAGATCCATCTACATGCTCAATTAGATGATCCTTTATGTCCCTGCCACCAAAGGAAGGGCAGATGAGTTATTAAAGGAACCAAGTTTAGTTTAGAGCAAGAGTCAATAAGTGGTTGCAAGGTATAATGAATTGAATTGAATTAAAAAGATACCTACCCTAGAAGTACTGTTCCACTCTTGCTTTCCTGATGCAACAACTGGATACAGAGATTCATTATATGGAGAAGAACAAGGCACTGCTGGGAAGGACCCAACTCCAATCAAATAAACCAAATAATTGTTAAATGTACACTTTCTACCCAGCATTACAGCTGCAAACAGAAAGCGTGGGTCTGGAAGAATCTCTGTCTCCACATTCCAAGTGGATACCTAGCAAGAACATTTGGCATTGGTTACACTTGCATAAAACATGTCAAGACTTTCTTACTCTCTTGAAAAATTTACAGATTTTCTCTATGACTCTACTCTTTTGTGCTCATTCCAAAAGGCCTGAAACATAACTCGACAAACCATATTCTCTTTATTGAAGGAGTTGATGGGAAAAAAACAGTTCATGTTTATTTGTTTACAATAAATAAATCTTGGAATAGACCAATTTTGAAAGAGGAGATATATAGTCTAGCACCTACAATGTAAACTCCTTTAATAGGACTAAAGAGATGTTAAAAAATAACAACCCAAAGCAGGTTAGGATCATCTAGTGTAGGCTGGTTACAACTCTTATCTTAGGATGATTTTTTGCTCATAAGAATAAAATAGTATTTTTAATTGTACCTCTTAGCACTCCAGTGAACACTTTTCCCAGTGAAAAAAACCCTCCTAATCCCATTATAAGCCTGCAGTTTTCCTTCCTGCTGTCTGCTAAAGGCTTCCTGCACACAGCCTTCGAAATTTTTCAGCTTACTTCTTTTTTAAAAACATAATTTCATTCTTGCATGGTGAGTTAAATAGTTTAAATTGATTTCTGAGACCTATCATCCTGGAAATTAATTTTAAAATTTATTAAGAACATTTCAAAGGAATGCTTGTGTTTCTTTTTTCTCACTCACAACTTTTATATAATTTCAAGCTCCCCTCACAGAGCTTATAAACAGAGCCCTCAAAAGACAAGTCAAAAAGGAATGAGCTATTTTTATCATAAAGTATAAAACTGTATCACTGTTGTATAGACAAATATTGCTAGCACCTTTCTTTCTAGTGGCATAACCAAAATGGAGAAGAATATGGCCATTGTGCAAGATGTGTCTTGAATTATTTTGTTTCTTTTGTAGAATATTCTTTTTCCTTCTACTGCATATGTTAATATAATTCTCTTGCAGTTCAGATGATAAACACTCCAAATCAGACGTTTATTCTCCGTTATCGATTTGGATTGAGTCACTATTTGCCATGACACAGGTCGTCCTGACTACTTACCTATAGCAGCGGCTAAATCAGATTGAATGAGTTTCAACAAGAGCACTACCTCTGGAGTTTCTATATAAGAGGGATTGGGGTGAAAAGCTAGTTGCAGGGACAGCTACTTGTCTTGAAGCTGCATGTGTTTAGAAAATACACTGTTTTAAACATGACCTTGTATTATTTAGAATGTCTTCAGGGTGGCAGGCCTGCTGTGGTTTGAATGTCTGGGTTCCCACAAAAAGTGATATGTTGGAACCTAATATCCAGTATGAGTCTTTTTGAATGTGTAGTCTTTGGGAGGTGATGACGCCATGAGGTGGAGCCTTCATGAATAAGATTAGTGCCCTTATAAAAGAGACCCAGAGAGATTTCTAGCCTCTTCCACTATGTGCAATTACAGTGAGCAGATGGCCATCTATGAGAAAGTGGGGCCTCACCAGACACTGAATCTTCTGGCTCCTAGATCGTGGACTTCTTAGGCTTCTGAACTGTGAGAAATCTGTTTATTGTTTATCAGACATGCAGTTTATGTTATTTTTACTATAGAAGTGCCGGTGGACTAAGATAAGACTTTAATCTACATCAAGGCTCTGCTAATTATCCGTGGAGACACTCCCACCCATCATTCTGCATTTTTGAACCCTTCTCTTCCAAATCAGTCCTCAAAAGGAAGTGCAATTAAGCTTGCTGACATTCAGTGACCCACAGTGATGTACAGGGAATGTGGTAATACTAGGAAGATAAACAACATAAATGCTCTCATTGTGGATTGTAGAACTCTGCATCACCTGTGCTTTTATCCTCTTATATATTTTTTAAAGTTTTTCACATACATTATTATATTGGACCATTTGCTCCTTCAGCAGATATTTAACTATTAACTAGATGTAAGGCTTTTAGGAACTGGATGTATGTTGATGGGCATGACATCAGTATACATAAAACAGGCATGGTTCTATACAGTCATGGAGCTATAGCTGGGTGGAGAAACATTGCATACCTAACTATAAAGCAAATTATTTATCTATAGTTATTTTTAATTCTTTCAAGAAGCATCAAGTGTTTGAACTTTCTTTGTCTTTGTGGATACAGAAGATTTCTCAAAGGAAACGACAATTAATGAGGATTTTCAAGATGAGTAAGACTTTGCTAGTTTAAGGGTTGTCATGATTATGATGGTAACACTTCAAGCAGAAGGAGATCTTTTACTAAAACCACACAAAAGACACAAATGATCTGGTCCTTCTGAGGGAAAGGAAGAATGTCAGTGTGGTTGAAGTCTCAAGAATGGACTGAGTAGGAGAAGCCAATTCTCACAATAACTCTTTAAAGAAAATAAACAGGTATAATGTCTGATGTCCTAACAGATGCAGGTGACAAATGTGACCAGATCAGTCTTTGCTCTTCCCCTTCCCTAATCCTATTCTTCCTTCTCTATATATTGTTTGTATTTCTGCCATACATCTGGTAGCATTCCTGGGTTGTAAATAACAGAAATGCTCACTGATGACTTTATTGAAAAGAGACTGAGTAACTTATAAAACAAAGAAGAATTAAATAATCAGGACTCAGATAGAGGAAGAACAAGAGCAAGTCCTGAGAATTGAGTAACAGCAATTCACAAAATGTAACTTTAGGCCATTTCATCAAACTACCCAGGTTTAATTTTATTATGTCCTAGGAGAAAAAAGTCTGATTGGCCTAGCTTGGGCCAAGTGTCCTTGGATTTAGCAGAGGAAAGGTCCTGGGATTGCCAGTTCCAGGAGAATTCCAAGAGGGGTAGAAAGGGGGAGTTCACTAAAGGAAGGGATACTAGCTATACTAGACACGGACTGATTACCTAGAAGCAGGTTGCTACCACCTTCTATGTTCCCATTTTGCTTGCAGCTAAGCTCCTTTTAGTGTCTACCGGCTGCTGCTTTGCCGAATTACTACAGCTAGAAATGTGCAGGTCTATAACTAAGAAGTGTATTTTTAATGTAAATTCAAGAGCTTTGTGTCTCTGAAGTTCTGGCTAGAAATAGTGACTGAAACCCCCAGGAACCCCACTTTCCACATCTCCAGAAGATATTTATGCAATGAATTCTTTTGGGAAAGTGAAGCTTGGGTTATTATCATCAGTCAGATAAACAAGGGCTCCTTGTTTTTAAACATTTTGGTCACTTCTATTTTTATTTTCCAATGAATCATTCTTTTAAAATCCCATTTTACTTTTTAAATGGTGGATTTTAAAAAGGCAGCACAAATGGCTGTGAGAACAAGTATGACCTTAGAAAAGAAACTTTGATAGTGGAAAAGCTGATAGTCTTATTTTTTAAATACATCTTTTTGTTAATTTTTAGGAATATTATGTTTATTTAAAAATTCTAAGACGACTAGTAAAATATGCATAAGAAAATAAAAATCAACCATAATAAGATAAACATGATTTATATGTGGATATACTCCTCACATCTTTTATTTGTATATTTATATTTTTAAAAAGTGGGATTATATTGTACATAGTTTGTGTTTTGCTTTTTTCACTTAACATTAGACAATGACCATTTCTCCAGGTCATTAATCTTCAACAGCATGTTCTTTCAAATGAATGCTTAGAATTCTGTATTATGGATAAACCGCAATTTATTTAACCATTTCTCAACAGGTAACATTTAGTAAGGTTGTAAATTTTGTTATATTGTTGCAATCAGCATTCCCAGTACATAAAACTCTACATGTACATTTGATTATTTTGATAGATTATATTCCTAGGAGTGCAATTACTAGTAAAAATATTTTAATCAGATAATTGAGCAATGAACCTACGGAGCCCTAGAACCAGTTTACCACTCTCACAAAATGCGCTTTGGAGAATTTGGGAAAATGCAAAAATGTATATGAAAGAAAAAGAAGAAAAATCCTCTATAATCTCACTGGTGAGAAGTAACAGTGACTAACATTCTAGTTCGAATTCTTCTCAGTATTTTTCTGTACATCTATGTGTACATGTATTGCGTGTGTGTATGTTTACATATAAAATGGATCTTTGCTTTCTTTATAGTGCTCTTTCCAGCTTTATTCATTTTATTATACAACAATTGTTAAGAAATTTTTTGTAATGGTTAACAATATTCTATCCTATGGATCTTGTGTTGAATACTTAGGATGGATAATCCAAATTTTTATTATATATAGTGCTTTAATGAACACTTGTATATAAATTTTAGTGTATGTCTCTGATGAGTATCTTGGCATTAATTTCTAGAAGTAGAACTATCTGAGCAAAAAGCATAAGTATTGTGCTTGATATATGTTGCCAAATTGTCTTTCAGAAAGGTTTTAGCAATTTATAATTCCACTAGCAATGTATGAGAGCATCCATTTGTTTCTACCTTTTTTAACATTGAATACTACTAATAGTTTCTAATCTTGGTTATTGAGTATTCAAAAGGGGTAGTTTGTTTCTCCAATTTACATGTCTTTGATAACTAAAATGATTTTGACTTTTTATGTTAAATGTACACTTGTATTTTCCTTTTGTGATTTTCTGGTTTAGCATCATTGCAATTTTTTAAATTGAGAGATTCTTCTTTTCCTTATTGGCTTATGAGAGCCACATAATAAAAACAATAACACTTTTCTGCAAGGAAAAAATCAAGCAGCTAGACTCCCTGTGTTCTCAAAGAGTGATTCCAAGACTAGTTGCAGAGACAGTTGAGAATTTTATTAGAAATGGAAATTCTAGGGCCCCATTCCCTTCCCATTGCAGCTGTGTCTTAACAAGCCTTCTGGGCTTGCTGATGCATGCTGAAGTTTGAAGGCCACCAAGTTAGAGAATCAAGATGTCTTCTCAAACGATAGGATGTAATCAGTTCCTCCTGTGAATGTCTGTAATACCTGGTTTGCATTAAGTGAAACATATGAAATTGCTGATACGTTATTGCTCTTGAACTACAAAAATGTCAGTTTCATGTGTCCAACTTCTCAAATCTCTAACAATACTTTTTACCAGAGATGATATTTAAAATGTTTTTTTACTTTCCAATGAACCATTCTTTTTAATTTACATTTTACTTTTTAAATGGTGAATTGAAAAAATATAGCAGCACGAATGACTGTGAAAATAACTATGAACTTAGAAAAGGAGCTTCAAGAAAACTACAGACCAATAACCCTGATGAATATAGACGTCAACATCCTCAACAAAATATTAGGTAACAGAATGCAACAGCATATCAAAAAGATAATCTACCATCACCAAGTGGGTTTGTACCAGGGATGCAGGGATGGTTTAACATTCACGAGTCAATAAATGTGATACACCACATAACAGAATTAAAAACAAAAAATCACATGATCTTCTCAATAGATGGAGAAAAAACATTTGACAAAATCCAGTATCCTTTTATGATTAAAACTCTCAGCAAAATCCACCTAGAAGGGACATGACTTAAGGCAGTAAAAGCCATCTAAAATAAACCCACAGACAACATTATACTGAACAGGAAGAAGTTGAAAGCATTCCCCCTGAGAACTGGAACAAGACAAGGATGCCCACTTTTACCACTTCTATTCAATATAGTACTGAAATTCCTAGCCAGAGCAATCAGACAAGAGAAAGAAATAAAGGGCATCCGAATCAGTAAAGAGGAAGTCAGACTGTCACTGTTTGCTGATGACAGGATTGTATACCCAGAAAACCCTAAAGCCTCATCTGAAAAGCTTCTAGAACTGGTAAATGAATTCAGCAAAGTTTCAGGATACATTAATATACACAAATCATTAGTCCTGCTACACACCAACAGTGACCAAGTTGAGAATCAAATCAAGAACTCAACCCCCTTTAAAATAGCTGCAAAAAAAAGAAAAAAAGAAAAAAAAATACTTAGGAATATACATAACCAAGGAGGTGAAAGACCTCTACAAGGAAAACTTCAAAACACTGCTGAAAGAAATTATAGATGACACAAATTGAAACACATCCCATGCTCCTGGATAGGTAGAATCAATATTGTGAAAATGACCTATCTACAAATTCAATGCAATTCCCATCAAAATATCATCATCATTCTTCATGGAACTAGAAAAAAATCCTAAAATTCATATGGAACCAAAAAACCCACATAGCCAAAGCAAGAATAAGCAAAAATAATAAATTTGGAGGCATCACATTACCCAATTTCAAACTATACTATAAGGCCATAGTGACCAAAACAACATGGTACAGGTATAAAAACAGACATATAGACCAATGGAATAGAATAGAGAACTCGTAAATAAAGCCAAATACTTACAGTCAACTGATCTTTGACAAAGCAAACAAAAACATAAAGTGGGGAAAGGACACCCTATTCAACAAATGGTGCTGGGATAATTGGCAAGCCACATGTAGCAGAATGAAACTGGACCCTCATCTGTAACCTTATGCAAAACTCAACTCAGGATGTATTGAAGACCTAAATCTAAGACCTGAAATTATAAAAATTCTAGAAGATAACTTTGGAAAAACCCTTCTAGGCATTGGCTTAGGCAAAGACTTGAAGACCAAGAACCCAAAAGCAATGGCAACAAAAAACAAAGAAAGATGAGACTTAATTAAACTAAAAAGCTTCTGCACAGCAAAAGAAATAATCAGCAGAGTAAACAGACAACCCAAAGAGTGGGAGAAAATCTTTACAATCTATACATCCGACAAAGGACTAATATCCAGAATCTACAAGG
Source organism: Mandrillus leucophaeus (assembly GCF_000951045.1). NCBI lineage: Eukaryota > Metazoa > Chordata > Mammalia > Primates > Cercopithecidae > Mandrillus > Mandrillus leucophaeus. The sequence goes on from NW_012109153.1 coordinate 143,911, forward strand.
AACGCAAACAAATCAGCAAGAAAAAAAACAAACAAACCTATCAAAAAGTTAGCTAAGGAAATGAGTAGACAATTCTCAAAAGAAGACGTACAAATGGCCAACAAACATATGAAAAAATGCTCAACATCACTAATGAAATGCAAATCAAAACCACAATGCAATACCACTTTACTCAAGCAAGACTGGCCATAATCAAAATAATAGATGTTGGCATGGATGTGGTGAAAAGGGAACACTTCTATACTGTTGGTCAGAATGTAAACTTGTGCAATCACTAGGAAAAACAGTGTAGAAATTCTGTAAAGAACTAAAAGTAGATCTATCATTTGATCCAGCAGTCCCACTCATGGGTATCTACTCAGAGGAAAATAAGTCATTGTATGAAAAAGATACTTGCACATGCGTGTTTATAGCAGCACAATTCACAATTGCAAAAATATGGAACCAATCCAAATGCCCATCAATCAATGAGTGGATAAAGAAAATGTGGCATATTTATACACACCCACATACACTTGTATATACACACACACACACACATACAAACACACACACACATATATACACACACACACACAAATGGAGTACTACTCAGCCATAAAAAGGAATGAAATAATGTCATTTGCAGCAAACTGAATGGAACTGGAGACCATTATTGTAAGTGAAGTTACTCAGGAATAGAACATCAAACACCCTATGTCCTCACTCATAAGTGGGAGCTAAGCTGTGAGGATGCATATAATGGACTTGGGGACTCCAGGGAAAAGGATGGGAGTGGGTGAGGGATAAAAGACTACATACCGGGTACAGAGTACACTGATCAGGTGATAGGTGCACCAAAATCTCAGAAATCACCACTAAAGGACTTAGTCATGTAACCAAACACCACCTGTTCTCCCAAAAAACTATTACAATAAAATAAATATATAAATAAATACATAAAAATAAATAAAAATTAAGTGTATGGCAAATAAAAAATAGAAATCATGTTGAGGTTAATGTTCTGGAAGTGAAACTTGTAGCCACGTCTGTTTTCTTATTTAAAAATTCTTATTTCGGCATGTTTAGAAATATATGAAACCCATTAAAAATGCAAGTGAATAATCAACATAAGATTTAAAATAACATTTTCTGCACATGAAGAGAAGGGCTTGGTGCGACAGAAACCACAAAGTTAGATGTAAGTTCTAACTCTTTTTTTCTTTTGAGGTAGGGGGTGATTCACTGTGTTAATTCTATTATGGAAAATAACCAAATAAATTAATAAATAAAAAAGCAGACATGTAAGGATCATGAGGATCATGCTAATTCCAATTCTGTGTTCCTCTAATCCAAAAAGAAAGAGTATTATATATATAGTTATGGAACAGAAGGACCAATATATACACATAATTGGGGTTCTAGAGAATAAATTTGAAAATAGAAGAGATAGCAAAAACAACAAAAATAAGCTTTGATACTGGAAAAGCTGATAGTCTTAATTTTTAATATGCTTTTTTAGTAATTTTTAGGAATGTTGTTTATTTTAAAATTTCAAGACTGCCAGTAAAATATACATAAGAAAATAGAAATTTCTAGTGTGATATTTAACTTCTGGCTAAAGATAAATTTATTCTTGAAACAGAGCTCAAAAGGAGTTTTTGCGTTTCTTTTGTTTTTCTTTTTCTTTCTTTCTTTTTATTTTATTTTATTTTTTTTGAGACGGAGTCTCGTTCTGTCTCCCAGACTGGCGTGCAGTGGCCGGATCTCGGCTCACTGCAAGCTCCGCCTCCTGGGTTCACGCCATTCTCCTGCCTCAGCCTCCGGAGTAGCTGGGACTACAGACGCCCGACCCCACGCCCGTATTTTTAGTAGAGACGGGGTTTCACAGTATTAGCCAGTATGGTCTTGATCTCCTGATCTCGTGATCCGCCCTCCTCGGCCTCCCAAAGTGTTGGGATTACAGGCGAGAGCCACCGTGCCCGGCCATCTTTGCGTTTCTTTAGTTTAGACAGTAGTTTTGCCCAAGACCCCACCTTTGCCCTCAGCACTTCTGTAGGCTTCTTTTTGAAACGTGAAATAAATGCCAGGCATTTTGTTTGGTGTTTCTGGCTTTGATTTTATAATACCACCTACTAGGCTTAAGCACACCTGTGTTCTGAACCCCAATGGAACAGAACATAGTTGTATCTTTGGGCAAACACTGAGGACACCACCAGCACTAGGATACATGTGATTTCAAGGCCTTTAATAACAATATTTAAAATATAGTTTTGGTATCAGATGGTCCATAATGAATTTGTGTGATATTGAAAAATGTAACCAGAAGAACAATTTTATACATATTTTTAAGTCCTGACAACATTTTCTTATAAGTAAATATCTAAATCAGTGCTGGCTTCCCAAATTCAGCAAGCAAGCATTACTGCACAATGTATCATGTTGTTATGACAACTGATGATCTAGAACAAGCAAAACCTGTAAGGATGAAGTACACCATTCAGCATAATGCACTTTATTCTCTTAAAAAGAAAAGTTATTTTTTTCCTCTACAAATGAGACGATATGATGGGGAAATTAAATTAAATGGTGATGTTATTCCCTGAGGGCAAAACAATTCCATTCAATAAATTAATTTTACATCAGTAACTCTTTCTTTTCTTGAAACTGACAGTAATAACCTGACAGCTTAAAGCTCTAATAAACTTCAAGATCAGTACAACTACACTAGTTGTACAAAAAGGAAGTCAGGAGTATCACAGGTATGATAATCATTCTCTGTTCATCACAAAGAGGGGAAAATTCTCTAAATTCAATTTAACTAACTGCATTTACTTGATGAAACAGAGTGCTTAAAATAGTTTTTGACAGCATGTGGTTTGAGCATCCTAACATTCCCATTCTTTGGAAAGGTCTCTAAACCTCACTGACATTCCCCATTAAGCTATTCTAAATAAATAACACTTGAAATCTGGAAACCTATCACAGGAAAAATTCTATCATCCTAAAGAAAAAAGAATAAAGAAGGGGAGAAAGAGAAAACTGTAATGGGGCCTCAGACTTAGATAAAACCAGCAAGTATAAATGTTTTAACTTAGTGACTTAGGGATTTGTTAGGGCCTTCACATTTTAAGCAATTGAGCTATGTAGAAGCTACTATTTATAATGAGCAATGGCAAGAGGGAACTCAAGGCTTTGTGCCTTTATCTCCCCATCTCAACCTCTGCTATCCTCAAATGAGCCAACAAGAACAAATATTAACCCCCGAGGCATACAAGAACTCATTTCTTTTACTATTCTTCTCATAAAAACTTTATGTTTCTCTGAAAGTATTTTACAACCATGACAGAAAACATTATCACTAATTCCGGTAGATTCACATCGGCCCAAACCTGGGAATTCAGCCAGAACTGAAGAACAAGCTCTCTTTTGCATCCTCTCCAGGGTATGACTTCATCACTAACACTTTTGTACCTACATACCAACTCTTGAGTAACAAACCGGATGTATTGTGCCAAATATCATTGCACTTATCATTTTTCATTTTCAGATGATACTGATAAATGATTTGTGAATGTAGAAAAAAAACATTAAATGGAATAATAAAGAGTTGCTCAGTTTCTTTGCTGCATTGAGTGGTTCTAATTAGAGGCTGAAGGAGTCCTGCTGCTTTTCCATCATTCAAGTTTATGATATAGCAAACATCCCAGAGGTCCCAGGGTCCTGAAGACTCAAAGAGAGATGTCACCTGTACATCCAAATAGATTACAGAGGGTTGCCAATCTGCAAAACCGCAGGTCTATCTAAAGCAGAAGGCATGTGCTGCCTGTTTTGTAGAAAGCACAATTTAATTGCTACAGTTCTGCAATTATTCACAAACTATGTTGAACAGTGAACAATTAATCCCAAATCTTAGCTTGACAGCCTTTGCTACAGTTAGAGTTACATTTTAAAATGTTTAAGGCAGTTAGCCACACACATTTTTCAGCTCAAGCTAACAGACTTGTCAAGGTTTTGTCATCTTTACCATCAATCAGTCTAACCTCAAAACCCTTGTTTTTTGAATGGAGTATTGAAGTGTCACATAAAAAGAGGGGCACATTTCTTTCTGAAAGAGTCTCAACCTCTCCCCCTAAAGACAAAGTTCTTAGGTGCCAGAGCTTCTATGAATGGCTACACAGAAAAGGGAGAAGTCACTGGTTTTGGTTTCACTACTGAAATCTCTAGTGCCACCAGAGATCAAACAAAATACTTTCTATCTTGTCTTTTCATTGGGAGCAAGAGGCTATATTGTTGACTAAAAGCGTAAAGTCAGAGTGGACTCTACATTTTCCGCTGGACCTAAATAACCAATGCCCACTACAATCGTGCATTCGAAATGGATTCGCTCTTATCTCTCACTTGGTGGATAACAAGATGCAAACAGGCCTGAAAAGGTCACACAGGTGATTTCAATTGGTACCTTAAAGCAATTTTAGTCCTGCATAACTGCTCTCAGAGGGCTTATTTAATGGCCCTATTACAGCAGTGGTTCTGTAACAATATAATTGGTGTAATAACAATACCTCTACCAGTTGTTTTACACTGTATTTAAAGTCAACACTAGGAGATGACCATTTTTACTTAGAATGAATGATATTCAAAAAATATCTTGTGTTTTTTTTAGTTGAAAAACAACACTAAGGAACATCATCAAAACCCTTCCAATATTTATTATAGATCCCTAGCCATGTAAAATTTCAACTCAACTTTGTTTTCTTATCAAGATCCTTAAATCACAAAGCCGCAACACTTCATTTATTCATCAGACAATATATTCTTATTGGATACTTAATATGTGCCAGTTAAGACTGTATGGTTCTAGTGACAAAGAAGAGAATAAAATAAACACAAACACCTGTCCTTCTGAAGCTTATATTCACAGAGGTTGGCAAGTTTGCTGCAAAGGGCTAGATAGTAAATACGTATTTTAGGATTTTGGAGTCATACCAAAGTGATCATAACACATAAACATACGGGTGCAGCTGTGTTCCAATCAAACTTTACAAAAATGGGGAGCCAGATTTTGTCTATGGGCTATATCTTATTGACCTTTAGCGCCAAGTGGAGAAGTCAGACAAAAAAATAAAAATAAGTAACTGTAGCATTTATTAAGAAGAAAACAAAAGGAGGCAATGGTGATAGAAATGTGTGTGTGCATATGCCTGTGTTGTTAGAGAGCTTGCAATTATAGATGAGGGGGCCAGAGAAGTTTTCACTTTAATGAGGACCTAAAGAAAGTGAAGGCATCATGCTAATATCTGGAGTAACAAACAGCCATTCAGGTCAAGAGAATTGCAGATGTAAATGCTCTGAGGGTCCCCACATAGGGGGCTCTAGCCAAAGATGTTCAGTAGTCAAGGGGGACAGGCAGTAGTAGAAGATGAAGTCAGAGAGCAGGAAGAGAAAGGAAGCATATGTGGGATATGGGATCATAGAGGGAATTGTAAATGTATGTATTTTGTAATCTGAGTAAGATAGGAAGTCACAATAGAGATTTGAGAGGAAGAATAAAATGATCATCTTGGCTGCTGCCCTGACAAAGAGAATCCAGGGAGGCAAGCATAGAAACAGAAGGACCAGACCCCAGGCTACAGTGGTCATCCAGGCAGCAGCTAACGGTGAGCTGAATCTAGATTGTAGTAACCGAGGTGAAGGCAAGTGATGGGAATTGTGGTTACGGTTTTTAAATATAGCCAGAATTTTCTGAGCATTTGCAAGATATAAGAGAAAGAAGAAATTCAAGAATGGCTCCAAGGTATTCACTTGAGCAACCAGAGGAATGGAATTGCCATTTATGGAAATGAAGACACCTGGTGTAAAAGCAGAACCTATTGGGGGCATTGGGACTGTCTTGGAAGTAATAAGTTTGAGATTTCTTCTTTTTTTTTTTTTTTCCGTTTTGAGACTCACTTTGTTGCCCAGACTGGAGTGCAGTGGTGGGATCTTGACTCACTGTAACCTCTGCCTCCCAGATTCTAGAGAGTCTCGTGCCTCAGATTCCCAAGTAGCTGGGACTACAGGCATGCACCACCACACTCAGCTAATTTTTGTGTTGTTAGTAGGGATGGGGTTTTACCATGTTGGCCAGGCTGGTCTTGAACTCCTGACCTCAAGTGATCCGCCCACCTTGGCCTCTCAAAGTGCAGGGATTACAGGTATGAGCTACCACACCCAGCAAGATTTCTTTTGACCTTGAAATGGAGATGTCACATAGGCAGTTGGACATATCAGTTGACGAGAGTTCTAGGCTAGGGTTATAAATTAGCAAGTTGTCAGCATATGGATGATATTTGAAGAGATGAGATTTGATGAGGTCACTAAGAAAATGAATGCATATAGGAAAGAAAATGTCTGAGGACTGAGCTGTGGGGCACTCCAATGTTGAGAAGTCAGGAAGATTAGAAATAACCTGCAAAGACCGTCTCTACACTTAGGCTCCTTAGAAATCAGTTTACATCTTTAGATATATGACATGTTTTAAAAATTGCAAGCATAATTAAAAGCTGAATACATTAACAAATATTTTCCAGAAATTTAAAGAAGAATTTGCAAATAGTATTTTTTCCTTCATTAGAATTTTATATATGTATATTTATATGACTGAAGGATATAAAATATATGCAACACTGGTGAGATGTTTATAAGTCTAAAACCCCCCTTGTCCTCTGTATACTTTAGAAAATAAAAATGAGCAAAAGAGTCTTCATGGAAGGGGTAAGACAGGAAATGCAGTTAGTCCAAGCCTCTTTCCACTCCCAGGGTCCTCGACACAAGACACAGCTCTTAAGCAATGAACTGTAGGAACTGTCCAGTCAGCAACTGCAGAAGTGTCTACCCCAATCACACACCATACCATAACTGTTAAAACACATTTAAACAGACCCTAAAGTTTGAAAAGAGACATATAAAGTGGTTTTTGCCACAGGGAACATCTTTGAAACTCGCACAGACAATTCCCAGATGGGTTGTCTGTAGATGCAATCTGGGCTGGGGCTGTCTGTCACCTCCAGCTAGGAGACAATCTGGCAGCACACAAAAAGAGCATGGAGAAAAAAGGAAGATAGAAGCGGTCAATGCAGCTCTTATAAAGTGACTGTAATTTTCATCTACTTCACTTTTGTTTGAAAAGTTTCCTTGTTTTATTTTGTTGCTACTGTGTAGTGAAAATATAAATTCTGTCAAGAAGATATTGCATCTGTTCAAATGGAGAACCACACATGATCCCTTGAATTTTACATGAAATATAAAATGTGAGTATATAAAATATTTTGGCAAAATCCTGAATTCCTTGTATATTTAAAGAATTATGTAACACATATTGCCATAAAATATTAGCAAATATCACTTGGAAAACTTAACCTGAGCCAGAGTAACTTATGAATTCAATAGGAAAAATGTCAAAAAAAAAAAAGGTTATGAAAGAATGTTAACAAATGTCATTTATAGATGAGAAAACTACACTCAGAGAGACTGATTTGCCAATGTTACATCATGAGGAGATTGCAAAACCAGGATTAGAATATGCCATTTGCCTCCTTGCAGCTGCTACTTTCCACAATTTTATATACTCCCAATTGTTTGACATCAAACAGTCAAATGATCGATTTGCTTTTCAACAGGTAGCTGTAGCATTGTGCAGGCAATGTAGGAATGACATTGGCATAGACTTAATAGGAAAGAATTAATGAGTCTGACTATAAGAATGAACAATTCTGACTATAAAATGGAACAATTGCAAATCTAGCCGTACTTTTTCAAATCCAGTGATCCTCACATTACTACAAGTAATTCGGTCAGGCACCAACTTAAAATCAATCATGCTGCAGAAAAGTATATGAAAGTTCAGTATGTGTCAGTCACCAGGCATGAAGATGCAAAAGGCCTAGTCCCTGACATCGGAGTGAAACTTAGAGTTATCTATTTTAATCTCTTCATTCCTCTTATTCTTACCTTTGTGAATAAATGTCATTTATATAATATTACATATGTAAGCATAATACAATATATAAAATATATATTAAATGCAATATATATAGATATTACATTGCATTTTAAAGATATGCTATAATGGACAAGAGAGGTTTGTAGAGTTGATTCCCCATGAACTGGCATGAAAAGATACATTTGTGTTGGCCAGATGGGATAAAAAGGAATTGCTGACTTGAGCCCCTGGGATAACAGTAAGAGGCAGCTGAGAGCCTGGGAGTTGATGGGGGTTGGAAGCAGGGAAGAGAAAGACAGGAAAGCAATGGGGCACGTAGGGAATTCAGGATGTTTATTCAAAGTGGAATGTTCAGTTAAAAGGAACGAATGGAATGAAATATATTGCAGCACCCTTTTTAACTTTTAGAGCACTTGGCGAGGAGTACAACTGTTTTCCCCATATTTTCATACTAGGTTTATCTTGTATCCCTTTCAGATGTGGCAGGATGGGATGACACACTTACCTGTGTGAAGGCTAAATTTCAATACTATTGAATTTTGGACAGTTGGAATGTTAATCCTTCTCCCAACAAAGCACACTAGTAGTATGCCACCATGTCACCTCTAGTATTAGCAGAATGGGCCATCGAGGGAGAGAAGATCTAGTGCAAGTGTATATGGTATTAGCAATATTTAATTATTGGGGAAGGAATGATAGGGAGACAAATATGATCACAGAAGAGTTCCTGGGGGAAGAAAACTTTAAAAATGGAATGTTATATTATGATTGTTTATTCAAAATATTCCGATGAATTTTGTACAAAATCAATGAGGAGAAAAAGTCGTAAGCAGTGATAAATATCCATTGGGGAATTTTTAAAGAATAATAGATTGTTTCCAAAGAAAGATAAAAGATCCAGGAACAAAGTGGTGGCACTGGTAGATGAATCCCAGTCAACCAGAGATCTGGCTCTTGAAAAAGCAATGGAATAAAGGACACTTGGTGATTCTCAAAAGTACAGTTTGGAGGACAGGGTGGAGCAGGTGCCAAGAAAAGAATAATATGAACTATGAATTGAACAAACTAGGGTAATGTTACAAGAATAGAATGCTTCAATGACTTAGGTGCAAGCAAGCATTGGGAACTATAAAAGATCTCACCTCAGTGTGACATTCCAATATACACTTAAAAGAAGGCAGCTCCTAGACCAGACAGGCTGTTGATTGCCAGAATAGACTCAATTGTAGAAATCATTGAGGAAGCATGTCCCAATATCTTGATATCCAGGCAGATAGAAGATAAAATTATTTCCAACTGTACTGTAAGGCTAAAAAAGAAACTTTTGTGTAGTATGGTAGTTGAGATTAAACAAATCAACAAATACCAAAAGGAGTTTGGGTATCTGCCAGGAACCAGATCTCATGGCAGTTGCTCATAAAGGTCCAGGCTCACTCAGTTAGCCAGCCTTAGAAAGCTTGAGAGGCACTTTTTTTGCTATTACAACAAATTGTAATTGAATAGACTGGATAAAGAAAATGTGGTACATATACGCCATGGAATACTATGCAGCCATAGAAAAGAATGAAATCATGTCCTTTGTAGGGACATAGATGAAGTTGAAGGCCATCATCCTTAGCTAACTAATGTAGGAAGATAAAAACCAAATGTCACATGGTCTCACTTAAAAGTAGGAGCTAAATGATGATAACTCATGGACACAAAGAAAGAAACAACATACACTGGAGCCTATTGGAGAGTGGAGAGTGGGAGGAGGGAGAGGATCAGGAAAAAGTAACTAATAGCTGCTAGGCTTAATACCTGAATTATAAAATCATCCGTACAACTAACCCCCATGACAGAAGTTTACCTATGTAACAAACCTGCACTTGTACCCCTGAACTTAAAAGTTAAAAACAAAAGAAGAGAAAAATAAGATGATCAAGAATCAGAAAGAAACAGGATGGTATCTTGGTTCAGATTTCTAAATAAAGAAGCTAGCAGTAACTGTAGAGAGGTTAGATACTGCCCACTTTTTCAAAAATGGTTGAGATTGAGAACTTATTCTTTCCTTGATGATGATAAAGAAAGTTGGGTTACCTTCTACCTTTTCCTCTCTTCTCTTCTCTGCATTGAGCATCATTCACCTTCTGTTTTCCATTGTAGACAGTAGGATACATACTAGAAAATTAGGAGATTCTTGGATAATTCCTCCCTAATGTGAGGGAAGAAATTGGAATTAGTGGAGATGGCTGGGAAACTACGGGGACTTCAGGACTGATCAGAGGGAAACAAGATGTAAATTGTTCAAATCCACATCAGCATCCCAAGCTCCAAGACCTCCAACATGGACTGCAGAATTCCAGTCAGGGTTTCTCATAGGGATCAGTGGGATACCAAGAAAATGTGTCCATAACAGTTGAAAAGAAGTATGCTGAGTTATTTTCCTATTGCTGCTTAACAAATTACTGCAAGTTTAGCCACTAAAAACCACACACATTTATCATCTCAAATGTATTCTCTCACAGGCATTGCCTAGTTGGGTTCTTGGCTCAGGGTCTCGTAAGTCTACAATCAAGGTGTTGGTTGGGGTGTATTCTCATCTGGAGCTCCGGGTCGTCTTCCAAAATTATAAAGATTGTTGAGAGAATTAAGATTCCCAGCATTTTACCACTTTTTAGTTCCTTTGGGCTGAAGGATGAAGGCTATCAGCTCCTAGAGGCCACTTGTCTCCATAGGCAGTTTCTAACATGGATATTTGCTTCTTCAAGAGCAGCAGGAAAGCATCTCTCTTCAGGACAGGTCCGGTCCCTCTTCTAAGGACTCTCACCTGATTAAGTCTGGCAGACTCAGGATAATCTCCTTTTGAATTAACTCAGTATTAACTAACTTGGGACCTTAATTACTTCTA
>NW_012109153.1:154813-181260 GCF_000951045.1 Mandrillus leucophaeus
AGGATAATCTCCTTTTGAATTAACTCAGTATTAACTAACTTGGGACCTTAATTACTTCTACAAAATCTTTTCACCTTTTCACTGGAGTGATATCACACCAGATTCAAAGGTCCCAACCACACTCAGGAGAACGGAGTTACACAGGACCTCTACACCAAAAGATGATGATGTTGGTGCTATCTTAGAATTTTGCCTATGATATATGCAAAGGAAGGCTATATGTGCATCTCAAATAATACTTAGTTCTCAACTATTTTATCTAGGAGCTCTACCTGACTGCAATTCCCTCTCAGAGTCTGAAAAGATTATAGATATTTGCGGTCTAAATATACAATGTTACCTGCCTGAGGTATGTTGTGTTGAGGCTGGAGTCTCTATCACACTGTGGGGTGAGTTAGTAGATACTTTCCCTGTGCTGAGCTGCATGGTGGGTTTGATCACAGTGGTGACATTAACTGGGTTCAACCTCTACTGTGTGTTGTTTCACTACTATGGCCAATGCTATGCTGGAGGGATCCTCCTCCCTCCCCACAGCCACTTTGTGCTAACACATGTGGTGAGGTAAATGCTGAGAGACTCATGGTGCAGCCTCTCTACTCTGCAGCCAACATGTTTCCAAATGTGAAGAAGTGGCAGCAGAGTGTAGGCTGCTTTAATTGGGGATTTCTGTGGAGCCCACAGAAGGGGAGGCTATGGATTAGAAGGCAAGTGTTTTTTCTTCATGAGTTCAGAATCTAGAGGAGAACAGCATTTTCTGGGTTGAATTAGAACCATTTAGTTAGTGTTCTAGGGAGACCATTCCATCAGCAACCTTGATTTAAGGAACCCAGTCCATCGACCAAAAAGCATAGTTTTGTGAATTCCACAGACATTAATGATAGTACCAGAATGTACACACCATATTGGTGATTCTTTCCTTAAACATACACAAATTCCAAATTGCTCTGCGTGGTATGGTTGTAGGGGTGAAATTTTTTCTTGGATTATAGATCCATTCTGACCAAGGGAGAAATGTAGAGAACTATGCCTTTGGAAAGAAATCTAATTGGCAGGAATCAAGAGATAGAATTATGTCTATTATTCTTAAGAGGACCTTCTCTCTTCAATCCAGGAGAGCTAATGCGACTTTACTAAATCTGCTGGGTATATGTGGTCAGGATAGAAGGGGAAGGAGAGCCTGTAAAAATTCATTTAGAGCAGACTATTAGTTTTACAATCTCTGTCTTGATGTTTAGAAGCAACTCCACTGCCAATTGACTTATGTCTTGGGGTTAGTGACAAAGGGGCAGATTAGGAAGGCCTGACTCTGACACAACTAAACCGAGAAGCAAACCTCCAGACCCTCTGTGGCTAGCAGCTCTGGCAAATCATTATAATACTGGGTGCCAGAATAAACACTGTGACAGCTGTGTATGGTGTCCTGAGTTTCAGTCAGATCTCATGTGAGATTTGGAAATAAGAAATCAGTAAAACCAAGGGAATGTCAAAAGTGCTCCTAGATATTTCAGTGTGTCTCTTATGGTTATTGCAATCCCAAAGCCAAAGCTGTGACTATTAAAAATCTGCAATTCATGCTGGAAAACTGCTATAAAGGGGAGAATATTCATGCCAATCTAGAATAATCATAGTGAAATCTACAGTTTAGTTACTTCTATTTATGTAGGACCAGAAAGGAATCCTATCTTCACCTTTACAGAGGAGATGTTTTGAGGGAAAAAGGAGAAAAAAAAAATAAGTGGCATCCTTAAGGTACAACCTTGATGACACTTCAGACTTGGGAAAGGGGACACCTCTCATTGCCTCTCCAGGAGACAACTTCCCTCCCCACACCGTAATCTGAAAACCACAGATATCAAGTCTGCAGGGCCTTGTTTCATCTTAGAAATGTGGGCAATGTACTGTGCTAAAAAGGTTGACTGCTGATTAACCAGGGACAGCTCCTGAAGAAGTTTTGGCTAAAGTCATCCATATGGTGATTATTCAAAAACTAACTGTCTTTGTCCAAGGAGATACTGGTTGGGTGTCTGTGAAGCAAGGCCAGAGCCCCACTCACTTATTTAGAAGAGGGTGACCTTCCACTCTGGAAAGACTGAAGAATTTGCCGTTGGAAGAGAATGTGGCAAGACAGGTGTCTCTATCTACTTAACCTCTTCCTTCTTTCCTGTCTTCACCCACTGTAGGGAGGGAGCTTCTTAGCTTAATAACACTGCAGAGTTATCAATGGTCATTATTATTCTCAATGGTTGTCATGTAATTGACATGTTCTCCCATGTAATTGACATGTACTCTGTGTACTGGGAGAACTCAGGAAGCAGATAGGTGAATGGACTGTGCTGACCTTGGCCACAAGTGTGGAAGAAAACTTAAGAATTTTAGACACAAGGCACAATTGAACCCAAACTCAGAGAGCAGAAACAAGATGAAACTAATATTTTAAAGGGTGGAAGGAGGATTAGAAAAAGTAAAAGGAACAAAACAAAAGAAAGCAATGTCACCCATACTTCCAAGGTGGATTGTTGTAAGAATAAGAAACAGATCATTCAAGGACAGTGAAACAGCACCTGCAGCATCCTCCTATTTCAAGCCACAGGTTACATATGGTTCTTTGCAGTACTTGAGCATGCCTGCATATCCTTTAGACTGCAAAGTGCACTGGCAGAGTTACCTGTTGTTCAGCCTTGTAAGCTACATTCCCAGCATTTTACCTCTTTTCAGTAAAAGCGTTGCATGGTTTGAATAAAGCAACAAATGACATCAGTTGTGTAGTTGAATAAAGGGGACGAGGAGGGCAGTCTCCTTTCTATACTTGGATTCAGGTTAGAGCAGTGGTTACAGTAAACCTTAGATTAGCACAAAGATTTGAGCAGCTGCAAGAGCGGACACATATGGAGGATGCATGTGCTTTTATGAAATGAGAATATCCCTGTAAATCATATCTTGGTAAGTTAAATGGTGTTTCAGATAACCTGAGATGTTTTCAATGCAGTGAAACCTTTGTAAGATGTTCTGTTTCCTCGGCTATTTTGAATACTCCATCTGTTTGCAAGCTCTTTCAGTTTTCTACAGCTGTTTTCTGGGGTTGAGCAACTGCAGGGAAACATGATCAGGATACCTATGACAAAGATATGGCCCGTCTTCTCCACTCACGTGACTCCAGGCTGGGGAGTAAGACACCTTAAACTACCTCAATTAAGATGGGGTTTACAAAACAGTGTTTTGAATTTTGTCATGTTAATTCTCTCTTTAAACTATCAGACTTTTTCTCTTTTTAAGATAAAGAAGTTCTGGTAACAGAAACAATGGTATGTGAATAACAAGACATAAAATACAGAGATACAGAAGTGGCCACCAGAATCAATTCAGGGGTCTCTGAATAAATGACATTCCATTTTATTTGTTTTACTTAGTTGAAAACTTTGTATTTTTGCTGTTTAGGATGTAAAAATTCCATGCCCTGAATGGAACGAGGGGAGTTAAAGAAATTATTAATTCACTAATGAAAACAATCCAAAACAAAGTTCTCAGCAAATAATTATTTTGTATAAATGTATATGATTATTAGTTTGTGTATTATATATTATCTATAATTGATAGCTATACTATTTCAGCTTTCTGTAGGAGGCTAGACCATTTTACCCAATGATTGATTGTCAGCATATCACCTATCACTTTACAGATAGCTTCTATCAATTTATCTACATATATATCATTGAAAATGAAAGATAATATTTAACAGGTTCTATTTTGATCAATTATGATGTATAGACTTTGTTATGGATGCCAAACTTCCTTAGAAACATAATACTGTACATTTGTGCATTGGTTTACAGTTTTCAAAATGTAGTCAAATTTACTATATGTGTCCAAAATAATATTTTATAGATAAATGTTGAATTTTAAAATACTGAAAAGAATGAGGATGTTCAAAAATATCAGAAACTTTACAATAAATAAATAATCATAAACAGAGCTGTGTGGAGCAGCCTTTGTTGACCATCCTGCCATGTCCTGATTAAGTCTCTGAACTACTTGCTCTCCAAAGTTCCATTGGTAAAGCAGCAGTCTACTAACCTCACCAGGAATGTTGTTAAAATACATTAAAAATATTTGATTTTAGAGGCTAATGAAGTAGTTTTATAATAATATGACAGAGGAATTTAGGGGGATATGTGTGGTTATATATTTTTTGGCACTGCCTGTAGGCTAAAGCTCTGCAAGCAGAATCTGAAGACCAGAGTGATGCATGAGAGTGGTAAAAGGATGTGAGTGTGCGAACGTGGTGAGTATGACAGAGAGAGGAGTGTGCATGTGTATGTGTGCATGTGCTTGCACTTGCACAGGTATAGGTGGACACTGGGCAAAGGTGCCCAAGTAGAGGGAATATTTGCTGAGAATATTTGAAAATGTGATGGAAGGTTAATTTTTTTTGTTGACAGTATAAAGTTAATAAAGCCTACAGTGCCACCTTGGCAAAGTGCATAGGGAAGGTGAGAATGCATATGAGACTCAATTCCTGACTTCAAGAAGCTTAATCTCATCAGAGAAACAAGAAATATATGGATGAAACAATTAGAGAACAAAATCTAATATATTGCGTAAACTTCTTTTTTTGCTTTTGAGACAGGATCTTCCTCTGTTGCCCTGGCTGGAATGCAGTGACGTGATCAGAGCTCACTAGAGCTTGGAACTTCTGGGCTCAAGCTCTTGCTTCAGCCTCCTGAGTAGCTACAACTACAGGCACAAGCCACTACATCTGACTAATTTTTAAAAATTTTTTGTAGAGACAGGATCTCGAAATGTTGCCCAGGCTCGTCTGGAACTTCTGGCCTCAAGTGATCCCCCAACCTTGGTCTACCAAAGTGCTGGGATTACAGGCATGAGTCATCACACCCAGCCCTAATATATAAACTTCTGGATTGACTGCATAAGTGTGAGTGTGTGTGTGTGTGTGTGTGTGTCTGTAGTGTTGGTGTGGAGGGAAAGATGATGCACTAATTATAAATTAAAATTTTAAGCAGAGAGTGATGAATGTGGGCTAGAAACATTCTGGAAAATATATTGGAAAGCGAGTATTTAAGTTGGTTTAGCAAACGTTTCAGATGTGTGTGCTTGTGAGTGTGTATGTGTATATGTGTATATGTGTGTGTCTTAGGGGAAGACGGCCATAATGAGAGAATAAACATTCTCAACCAGGAAGAAGAAAATCCTCAAAGTGTGACAAGACAGTCATTCATTCGACAAGACAGTCATTCATTCAACAAAACAGAATACAAAATCCACCAGCTCTGTGCTTGGTATCAAGGATACAAAGCACACATTTGCCTTTTTGTTATCACTTATATACAAAAAGAATAAGTATATTCACATTTCATGGTATGGTTTTTATGGTTTTCAGATCCTAAGGTCGAATCCCCATGGGCTGACAGAACTTGTCAAAAACCCTGCCTAGTTTCCTTTCCTGAAAGACAACAAAGAAACAAACCTACAAACCCCCAAACTACAGGTCCAACATATTTTAAAAATACATCTGTTTTTATTTCATTTTTTCAGATAATTAGATTAATTACACTTTGAGATCTTAGTGGATCCTATAATTACTGCAATTTAAGTAATAAAAGCCTGGGAGGGCTCAGAGAAACAGGGTTAGAAACCTACTAAATAAAATTAGACATTAACTTAGCAACCTCACAAGCCCTTCATTCTCACTGCGGCATCCCCTGCTCTAGGTCTCCTTCTCTGATCCAGTCTTGGCTCCTTGAGTACCTCTGCTTCCAAGGCATCTCTCATACCCTCCTGTGATTCTACTTGTCCCATGGTTTGTGTCTGTCTTCCCCATTCGGCTGAAAATTTATTTATTTATTTATTTATTTATTTATTTATTTATTTTAACAATTATTACTGACACCACAACTAGCATCCATTGGGTTTGCATGAATGTTTGCTGCACATTGTCAAATAATTTGGAGTTCCTGGTCAGAAATCGTGTAAGATCTTATAGGTATAAGCTATAGAGGACCAACTTTTGCAGCTGCAGTTTTTGAAAAGGCAAATTTGAGAGCCTTCTAGATTTTAGAGAGTGAAAATAAAGTTTTTAAAAAGTATATATTTTATTATTTCATCCCATAAATATATCACACTGGTGGAAAGAGAGAAAGATAGAAGCCTACACCAACAGAACGGAGGCTTTTACTCTAGGAATATAAAGTAGAATTGAACTGAATGTCACTTGAAATTTTGTCTTTGGGTGGATGGGGGGAAGGGGAGAGGCACTCACCACTGTCTAAAGTCTAAGTGAATCCTTTTGGAAACAAAGCGCAGGAGCGTTCATGCTCACAGCAAGAAACAGGTTCCAAGAGTAAAGATCTGGGCTTTGAATCCCACTGTGAAGGGCGACTGTTTCCAAATCAAAGGGTACGAAAGGGCTGTAGTTCTGCTCTTCGACTCTCGCACTGATCAAAGCCTTTATTTGCTTCTGCTCTTTCAAAGAGCAAGCTATGAATGGCAGATTAGTGCCTTAATCCTCATATTCTCAACTCGTCCCATTCCAAATGTAGAGCACCAGGATTTTCTAACACTCTCGGAATGCAGAGCTGAACTACACCTGTAGTTTCCTTCAATACAATAAACTCTCATTTATCTGGTTGTCAATGGTTTACAATTGGCCATCAAATGAATGCTTACTTCTCACTAGATAGAGCTCTCAAAAACACCTTTCTTTGTTTAAGCAAAGCTTAATATGTTTAAATAATAGCAAAGAGAAACGAACCTACAGGAAGAGGGAAAAACAGAAAGATCATCTTATTTCATTGCCTGACCAATATAGCTCTGGGAAAAATTATTGTCATGTGACCAGCTATATAGGCTTGTTTCTGACTCAGCAGTTCCTTCCATTAAAGTTTAAGTTCCTCTCAAATCCCCACTTCTTCCACTGTGTTGACTGTACAAGGAAAGTCTTCAGGCTGTTTCCTTTCTTCCCTAATACAGGCAGGTAACACTAGAGAAATAGCAGACTACCAGTGCGTCTGGAGCAAAAGGTGAGAGAAGGAAGTCAGAGAGAAGGTCTAAGATAAGGGGCAAAGGCAGATCATGTATCACCTTGTAAATTCACAGAAAAATTGACAAGTGGGACCTAATTAAACTAAACAGCATCTCACATCAAAAGAAGCTATCAACAGAGTTAACAGACAACCTACAGAATGGGAGAAAATATTTGCAAACTATGTATCCAACAAAGGTCTATATCAAAAATCTACAAGAAACATAAATCAACAAGCAAGAAACAAATAATTCAATTAAAATGTGGACAAAGGACATGCTCATTTTTTTTTAAGAAACTTCTCAAAAGAAGTTCTCAAATGGCCAACAAACATATAAAAAAAAATGCTCATCAACAATAATTATTAGAGAAATGCAAATCAAAGCCACAATGAGAAACCATCCTAACACCAGTCAAAATGGCTATTTTTAAAAAGTCAAAAAACAACAGATGCTGGTGAGGCTGTGGAGAAAAGGGAACATTTTTACACTGTTGGTAGAAATGCAAATTAGTTCAGCCACTATGAAAAAAGGTAGGAGATTTCTCAAAGAACTTAATACAGAATTACTATTCAACCTAGCAATCCCATTACTAGGTATATATCCGAATGAATTAAATTTTTCTACCAATAAGATACATGCATTTTCATGTTTATGGCAGTGCTATTGACAATAACAAAGACATGGACTCAATCTAGGTTGCTATCAACAGTGGATTGGATTAAAAAAAGGGGGAAACATATACACTATGGAATAGTATGCAGTCACAAGAAAGAATGAAATCATGTCCTTTGCAGCAGCATGCATAGAGTTGGAGGCCATTATCCTAAGTGAATTCTGCAGGAATAGAAAACCCAATACTATATGTTCTCACCTATAGAGCTAAAAATTGAGTATATAGTGACTACTGTATACGAGTGACTACTAGAGGAAGGAGTGGGCTGCAAAACTACTAATTTGGTACAATGCTCACTACCTGGGTGATAGAATCATCTATACCCCAAACCTCAGTATCATGGAACATGCCCATGTAATAAACCTGTACATGCACTCTCTGAATTCAAAAAAAAAGTCATTAAAAAAAATTTGGCTTTTCTTCTGAGAAAAATGAAATGTCTCACTAACAGCTTGTGAGCAGGGGTGTGATGTGATCTGATTTATGTTGCAAAAGGAACACTTGGGTTGCTATGATGAGAATAGTCTAGGGAGGCAAGGACAGACAAAGGGAGACCTGCCAACAATCATCCAGGTGGAAGTTACTGTGGGTGAACCATGTGGAGGCGATGGCGGTGGAGGTGGTGAGCTGTGGCTGGAGTCCGGATCTACTCAGGTAGAGCAAAGATGCTAGAAGGGTAGGGCTGTTACCAGCCAAGATAGGACAGCCTGAGGATATAGAAAATTTGAGATGTCAATGGTCCATGCCAGTATTACAACTCGAAGGCAGGTGAAAAAAGAGAAAGTTATGTTTTTCTGTTATAACTTGAGAAGCATATGAATGGGATTCTGCTCTGTCTACTGGCAATTACAAAAGATTCTATAATTTATAAACATTTAGTCAATTTAGTCAAACTAAAGGGAAATGAAAAACAAAAATATGAGATGGAGGATAAAGAAGATAATACTTAACAGCTCTCAGATTTCAGAAACACACAGCCTAAGGCAGTGGTTCACAAACTTGTGTGTGCGGCAGAGGGTTTGTTAAAACATAATTGCTGGCGAGCAATTATGTTTTCTTGATAAATTCTAAACTTTGCATATAACCCATGCACATTTTCTGGTATACTTTAAATTATCTCTAGGTTATTTATAATACCTAATGCCATGTAAATGCTAGGTAAATAGTTATACTGTATTTGCTATTTGTATTTTTTAAATTGCTGTTATTTTGTTATTTATAAACTTATAAATTCTAAACCATGGTGTATATGTACTCCCATTTTTTAAATCCAGTCCATTGTTGATAGTGACCTAGATTGAGTCCATGTCTTTGCTATTGTGAATAGCACTGCCATAAACGTGAAAATGCATGTATCTTTTTGGTAGAAAAATTTAATTCATTCGGATGTATACTCAGTAATGGGATTGCTAGGTTGAATAGTAACTCTGTATTAAGTTCTTTGAGAAATCTCCTACCTTTTTTCATAGTAGCTGAACTAATTTGCATTTCTACCAACAGTGTAAAAATGTTCCCTTTTCTCCACAGCCTCACCAGCATCTGTTGTTTTTTGACTTTTTAAAAATCCAGTGGCGAGATCGCGCCACTGCACTCCAGCCTGGGCGACACAGCCAGACTGTCTCAAAAAATAAAAATAAAAATAAAAACAAAACAGAATGAGATCATGTGTTTTGCTGCAACAGGGAAACTTGGATGGAGGCAGAGGCCATTATCCTTAGCAATCTAACACAGGAACAGAAAGCCAAATACTGCATGTTCACACTTAAAAGTATGAGCTAAATGATGAGAACACATGGACACATAGAGGGGAATAACATACACTGGGAGCCTATTGGAGGGGGCAGGGTGGGAGGAGGGAGAATATCAGGAAACATAATTAATGGGTACTAGGCTTAATAGTTGGGTGATGAAATAATCTGTATAACAAACCCCCATGACACAAATTTACTGATGTAACAAACCTACACATGTACCCCCAAACCTAAAACAAAAGTGAAAAAAAAGAAGCTCTTAACTCTTCACAGGAGTAATACCAGGAGCTTAGTTTTGGACAGGCCGTTCAATCTGTAAGTCTGGAGTTTGGGAGAGAAGTCGAGACTTGAGATATTGAGAGTTGTCAGCTTATAGATGGAATTTATAATCATGAAAAATGAGAAACAGATGTGCAAAATGGTTAATAATATGAAAATAGAAAGGTGAAATAAAGATTGAGGGCAAAGAAAGAATGATATTTAAGTCATTCTTGATTGATAAATGTATCTAATAGCTATTCTTTTGTTGTAATAGATTTGTAGAGGCTCAAAGCAGAAAGTTTTCTTCTCTATTTCTCCTTCTCCTCAACATGAAGTATCTGAGACTGAGATATTAACTAACATGATCATTCTTCCACAGCTGCTATGACATGCTACAGTTGGCTCTCCATACCTCTGGGTTTTGCATCCACAGATTCAAGCAACAGTGTATCAAAAATATTTGGAAAACAAAATAACGGCAATTTAAAAAATACAAATAGCAAATACAGTATAACTATTTACCTAGCATTAACATGGTATTAGGTATTATAAATAATCTAGAGATACACTAAATTATACCAGAAGATGTGCATGGGTTATATGCAATTACTATGTCATTTTATTTCAGGGTCATGAGCATGCATGGATTTCGGTGTCTGAGGGAAGTCCTGGAACCAATCCCCTGTGGATACCGAGGGATGACTATTTCCAAAGACGGTGGCAACATTATCTCCCATTCTAAGTGCCATTCTGAATTGTGACTTTGATATCTCCCTCATTAAGAGATGGGTCTTTTCTTTTCTTCCCTAAAATCTGAGCAGGCTTATGACTTGCTTGAAACCAACAAAAGGCAGTGGATGTGATACTTAGTGACTTTTCAAGTTAGGTCAGAAAATGTGTTGCAATTTTGACTTTATTTGGTGAAATACTCCTCCTAAAACCAAGAGTCTCAATATTGAAGCCTGGCCATGGTAAGGCTGCCGTACTGGAAGGAAACCCAAATCAGCCCATATAAAAAGATTGCATGGAGAAGCTCTGAGACTACATTAAGAGAGAGAGATGCCTGGCCATCATCCGCACACACTAGATATCTGCTCTTCAACCCTCGCAATCATATCATCGAAAATGCACGAGCAATCCCAAGCCTTGTCTGGTCAAGCCTTTTCTGGATTTCTGACACACAGAAACTTTAAGAAATAATAGAGTGCTGTTGTTTTAAGCCACTGAGTTTGGGGGTGTTCATTCTAATTTGGTTAAGTTTTAAACCTGCTTGATCACCAAAAATATTTTTAGTGGAAGGGGAGTAATATAACATCCTTAACATAACTTGAAATTTGCATTCCACCAGGAAAACATTTTGGAAAATATCACCCTATGTTCACCACGTAAATTTTGGTTTGTAATTTGGTTTCCCAAAGACCAATTTCTACATGAGAGACGATTGTACCACAGTCAACATATATATTTATGACTTGGTACAAGCGGGTAGATTGACATTCTCACTTATCAATCATGCTTAAGTTTGATTAGCATGAATTAGTTTCCAGAGCCTCCTCACTTGGAACAAAAATATCAAGTCCTTAATGAAGAAGTCTGGCCTCCATGCCTCGCGTGGATGGTGACACTTCAATGGAATTAAGTAGAATTTCTACTGATCTATTTTAACTACAAGAGAGCATACCTAATTTATTTATGTGACTTTTCTATCTCAGACAAGCCTTCTACTCCAGAAAAATAAAAGATCAGGATCTGTCAGGAATTATTAGAAGATATTTTGCCATTTGTACTTACCAAACTCTTAACTAGAAACTCCAAAATTTCAAGAGAAGTTTTCACAAGAGTCTTCCTTAGATTCTGGGTACAAATAATGCTGTTTGGAATCTAGGGAGCCAGAGGTTGAAAAGAGAGAACTCACCTTACTTCTGCATTAAGCTGTGAATGTCTTTTGCTACTTCAAGAATAACAGGTTTTGGAAATTTCTGAGAAGAGCCCCTTTGGCTCTCACAATGAGATTTCTCATAATAGGCAACATCAAAGCAATAATGCAGACTGAAGAGAAACCCAAGAGACAAGGCTTTAGAAAAATGTTCTCTATTCAAATAAAAGTCTACTTACGGAAACAGATACCAAGGAAGGAGTCTGTCTTTTCCTTCCAGGGTCACTCATCCATACACATAGTTTTATTTAAGATGTATAAGCTAGCTATTCCCATATTTCTATTTCTAGTACAGACTTCACATTTGAACTCCAAATGATATGTATAACTGTCTACAAAACTTCTTGATTTGGATCTCTCACAAGTACTTCAACATCAACATATTCAAAACTTAAAACATGGATGAATCCTTAAATCTCACTCTCCTTCAATTTCCATATCTCAATGAATGGTACTATCATCCAGATAGTAGTCAATCTTTTCCCTCATTCTCATATTTCATCTAATATTATTACCAATCTATTTGATCTACTTAACATTTGTACCATCGGCTAAATTATTTCCCTTTCCATTGTCACCATTGAGCACAGATTACAACAACTCTTGCTTGAACTACTGTAGTGATCAGGATTCTGTATTTCAGGCAAAGCAAATCAACTCTGGGTAATTTACTCAGAAAAATCACATAAAGATATTGGGTAGGTCACTGATGACTGGAGAACACTGGTGAGGTCATTTTAGGAGAGAAAAAAAAAAAGAAAAAAGAAAAAAAAAAAAAAAACATGGGAAGTAAGACTGCAGATAACAAAGCCTTCAGAGTTACAGTTCAGTTTGGGAGCATTTGACGGCCAAGATTGGGAATTAAGATTGGGAAATTCCCAGCCATCAGGGAAGGGACATATCTGACTCACTTTGGCTTTGGATTCACCTAATGGTAGTCTCATCCAGCTTAAAAGCAGATCTTGATCTTGGGCTGACAAAAGCCATATTATTCTCATAAACATCAACTTAGTTTCTATGGTAGATTAAAGGTAACCTCGAATTCTTTGCATCTTCCTTCCCCTTGAGAACTGAAATAAGACAAGGAAGCCCACTCTCACCACTTCTATTCAACAAAATACTGGAGTGCTAGACAGAGCAATTAGGCAAGAGGAAGATATAAAACCATCCAAATAGGAAAAAAAAAAAAAAAAGTCAAACTATCTCTCTTCATGGATGATACAATTCTATATTTAGAAAACCCTAAATACTCCACCAGAAGGCTCCTGGAACTGGTAAAGGACTTTAGCAAAACTTCAGGATAAAAATCAATGTACATAAATCAGTAGCATTTAGTAGCATTTCTATATACCAATAACACTGAAGCTGAGAGCCAAATCAAGAATACAATTCCATTTACAATAGGCACAAAAAAGGAAAATACCTAGGAATACATCTAACCAAGGAGATGAAAGATCTGTACAAGGAGAACTACAAAGCACTGCCAAAGAAAATCATATATGACACAAACAAGTGGAAAAACATTCCATGCTCACAGATAGGAAGAATCAATGTTGTTAAAATAGTCAATAATGCCCAAAGCAATCTACAAATTCAATACTATTCCTATCAAACTACATCATTTTTCACAGAATTGGCAAAAACTATTCTAAAAATAACATGAAACCAAAGAAGAGCCAAAAGCAATCCTAAGCAAAAAGAAAAAAGTCAGAGGCATCACATTACTTGACTTCAAACTATAAGGTTACAGTAACCAAAACAGTATGGCACTGATACAAAAACAGACACATAGGCCAATGCAACAGAAAAGAGAACCTGTAAATAAAGTCACACACCTACAGTAATCTAATCTTTGACAAAATTGACAAAAATAAGCAAGGGGAAAGGACTCTCTATTCAATAAATGTTGCTGGGATAACTGGCTAGTCATATGTAGAAGAATAAAACTGGTTCTCTATCTTTAACCATAGAAAACATTAACTCAAGGTGGATTTAATAAATGTAAGATGTCAAACAGTAAGAATCCTAGAAGAAAACCCAGGAAACATTATTCTGAACATTAGCCTTGGGAAAGAATTTATGACTAAGTCTTCAAAAGCAATTGCAAGAAATTGCAACAACAACAACAAAAAATTGAAAACTGGAACCTAATTAAACTAGAGAGCTTCTGCACAGTAAGAGAAACTATCAACAGAATAAACAGACAAACTACAGAATGGGAGGAAACACGTGCAAACTAGAAATCTGACTAATGTCCAGATCTATAACGAATTTAAACTATTGAAAAAGCAAAAAATAACTAACCTTGTTTAAAACAAAGGGCAAAAGACATGAACAGACACTTCTCAAAAGAAGACATAAAAGTGGCCAACCAACTTATTTTAAAAAGCTCCTCATCACTAATCATTAAAGAAATGCAAAACAAAACCACAATGAGATACCATCTCACACTAGTCAGAATGGCTATTACTAAAAACTCAAAATACAATAGATTTTGGCAAGGTTGCAATGAAAAAGGAATGCTAAACACTCCTGGTGGGAATGTAAATTAGCTCAGCTATTGTGGGAAGCAGTTTGGCAATTTCTCAAAGAACTTATAACAACTATCATTTAACCCAGCAATTCCATTACTGGGTATATATCCAAAAGAAAACAAATCATTCTACCAAAAAGATAACATGCATTTGCATGTTCATCGCAGAACGATTCACAATAGCACAGACATGGAATCAACCTAGGTGCCCATCAATGGTGGATTGGATAAAGAAAATGTGGTACATATACACAATGGAATATTATGTAGCTACAGAAAAGAATAAAATCATGTCCTTTGCAGCAGCATGGATGCAGCTGGAGGCCATGATCCTAAGCAAGTTAACCCAGGAACAGAAAACCAAATACTGTTTGTTCTCATTTACAAGTGGGAGTTAAACATTGGGTACTCATAGACATAAAGATGGGAGCAGTAGACACTGGGGACTACTAGATGAGTAAGGGAGAAAATACAGTAAGTGTTGAAAACCTATTGGGGACTATTCTCGGTATCTGTGTGATGGGATCATTTAGAACTCAAACCTCAGCATCATGCATATACCCAGGTAACAAACTGCACATATAAGGCATAAATCTAAAGTAAAGTTGAGAAAGAAAAAGATTAAATTAAATTAAAAATTAAAGATTATTTTCTTCTTTTCCTTTAGAGGTGTGTGGTCTAAATCCTCTTCCCATGAATCTAGGTTGGCTTCTCTGAGTGCTTTAATTCATGTTTTGCAATTTCTAGACTCAAGTCTTTAAAAACTGGACGAATTTACTTACTGTTTTTTGGAGCATTCACTCTTAAAACCTCAAGGCTAGCATCCTGTTAGAAGTCCAAGCTATATGGAAAGGCACTGAAAGATAAGATGTCCTCTAGGGGAGAAGAAAATATCAAAAGATTGATAGGTGAATGGATGAAGGGATGGATAGATAGATAGACAACCAAGCCAGCAGATATGTAATATCTTGGAAGGAGATCTTCCAGCACCGGCTACTCCAATTACCATCATGTAAATCAGAGAACCGCCCAGCTGAACAGTCTCCTTGCATCATTTATCCTTGAGTTTCTTCTGTCCTCTGTACTGTAGCCAGAGTTATTTGTCTTAAAATATATTTATATCATAATACAATGGTTAGCACTTTTCAATAGCTTCTTAATGCTTTCAGTATCAAAATCAAAATCTTCAAACATTATCTTCAATGTCCTGAATGATATATCCCCACTATCTGCCCCACTCTTTGACCTTCAGTTACATTTATTAAGTTCCTCCAAAATGCTATACGTCAGCTCAGAATCTTCATATCTGCTATCCCCTCTACTGGAAGCCCTTCTTCCATTTATTGAGCTTTTCTCTAGTTAACTCTTACTCATTTTTCAGTTTCGACTATCAGTTTTTCATGAAAACCTTCCTGTGTTCCCCAGGCTAGATCTGTCTCCCATAGCTCCTATATTTCTTCAACAGACCAATCACATATTAATTAAATAACCCATCATGAAAAATATATTATCATTTATCCATTTTTTTCTAGAAATGAAAGATGTAAAAGATCAAGGACTGTACATCTTGTTTTTCACTATATTCATATTGCCTTGCACCATTATTTGCACATGATAGACATGCAATAAATATACTTCTCAGACTTCAAACGTGCAGATGAATCACCTGGAGGTCTTGTTAAAACACAGATTTTGACTCAGTAGGTCTGGAATGGGGTCTCAGAATCAAGTCTCTGTTTCTAACAAGCTCCTAGGTGATGCCATTGTTGTTGGTTCTGTGGACCACTCTGAATAGCAGGGCATAATTAAGTCCTGTGGGTAACAAGGAGTAACCAGTTGGGATTAGTTAATATTTTAAACCTGTGCTATCATTTTAATTTGGTTCAATTAATTTCAACAAACAATTATTGAGCCAGCTATTTCCCAGGATAGGTTAAACATGAATAAGATATGGTCAGTGCACTCAGAAAGATTACAGTGTAATGGGCATAACTAAAATATAAACAAATCAATGTGGAAAATGTGCTATAATAAAAGTAGACCATAAAGATGTATTTGGGCATGAAAGAGAAAGTTCTCAACTCAAATTGGGGAGCTCAGGAAATTAGAAACTCATTGGTAATTTACCACAACTGTAAATCACTGTGCTGTTTTGTTTTGTTTTGTTATCCTATATATATCCACCTGAATGGAGTTATTAGAAAACTAATGACTTTAATAATTAGCCTGACTTCCATATTTCATTTTCAGAATGAGCTATGAAACACTTTAGTCCTCTTGTGTACTATGGGAAGCATGTTTGTTTGTTGTCTTTTACTTCTTTCTGATGTCTGTTTATCTCTTTCATTTTCTGGATCAAGTTGCTGTACAATCTGTCATTTCTATCTTCAACTTGGTAAATCCTTTCCAGTCTTTATAGTTAGATTTGAATTAGAAAACAAAATATGCTAGAAAAAGCAATAAGAGAGTGATGAAGATGGGCAGAGACTTGGGTGGAGCCCTTGATTCAGTAGTTTGGTCTTTCAAGGAGAAATAATTATCTTTCTTCTTGCTTGGATGTTTACCCAATGGGATGAACCTATTTTAAAATTAGAGGCTGAGTTTCCCTCATTCAAAAGTTGGGGTACAGAACCACATTTCAATGTTTGTGTCTACCTTTAGCTTTATTGCCCTTACAATCCCCTGGGCTTCTCTAGGTAATAATTATCATTCTTTTAAGTTCTTCATTTTCCAGCATAAAACCTGCTTTAACCACTTTTAAAACATTTCTCCTGAGAGGAAGCTAATTAGATACACCCTTCTGATTATTACTTAATCATTATTTTTGGAGCACCCAAAGTGTTCTAAGTATAGGCAATTTCTAGCACCAAATCCTTATTCAGAGATTAGTTGTTTCTTAATTTGGGCCCTTGAAACCACGTTGCTTATCCCATTTATTAATATTTATTAGCACCCGCAAAGGGCAAGGCGCTCCCCTTTTTCTAGAACATAGAATCACTATAGTTCCTGTCCTCTGAGGACTCTCCATGCCTTGCCTCATCTCGCTTTTCCAGTCAAGCCAATGTGTTACTTCAGAATAATCTCTTTGACCCAAGTTTATATGAAACACTTCCCTCTCCTATCACATGCATCTACTAGATTTTTGTTGTCCATGAATGAAATTTAAATTCATTTGCATTTCAAGCATTTATATTTTTTTCCTGCTATTTCTGCAACAGTGAAGCCATTTCCTAAAATTCATACTTTCTCAGAATGTCTGCTACTTAAATGAGAAGTAAAAAGGGGGAAAGATACCTTCAGGGTTGGATTTTTGTGTCTACTCATATCCCTCTGGATAGAAATCCACTTTCTCTAAAGTTGTGATGGCAGCTATTTAGCTTAGGAGTCAGTGATGACATGTTTTAAACAAGATGTGTGTCTTAGGAAAGCAACACGCTTCTATTCGGAAGAATCAGCACATTTTCACCTTCTACTTTCCAAAATGCAGCCACAGCACTCAGCTCTAAGTGTCTCCTGTGTTCAGGAAGGTAGAGAGAATAGTTGCTTCAGCTAGGAATGTAGATCATATTCTCAGAGGTTGAATATTATTGCAATTACTTTTTTCCAGTTTATGTTTTTATTTCAATGATAATGCATATATAATTCTGAATGATCTGCTTGCCAACCTTATAACTAGGTCCTGCCCATAGGATGCCAGTACCAGTTATGATTTATGTTGATGAATACATTGGTGCCCATTGCTTTCAAAAGGGATAGAATTTAATTTTAAGCTTACGGTGTTAAATAAGTACTGCCACTGCGATTAATGCTGGGTGGCTAACTGATGTACATGTACATTCTTAAAGATGAAAGACTTATCCAACTTGAGCAACCTTGGTTAATGAAAGGCATGGACTCTGAGAAAGCCATTCCTGTATTCTAATTCAAGTTCTGGCAATTTACTAGCACATTGGCTTTTTTGAAAATCTCTTAGCATTTGTGAACTTCAGTTTCCTCACCTATGAAATGAGGTTTATAAAAGAGCTACCAAGACTATAGGAGTGCAGTGAAGATTCAGATAATGCATGGGTGCTTATCTGGTGCATAACAGGTATTTAGGAAGTGATAGCTACAATTATTATTATATTTTGTCCGGTGAATCAATTTAAGTTCAGCACCTTCTGCATTAATTTTTTCCCTCTGAAGAGGGGGAGATGCTTAAACTCATGGGCATAATTTTTGAAATAGAACTGACTTCCAATGAGTATCATAAAGTTACTGGCCATATATCTTGTTTAATATAGTGTACTATTTACTTTCAATATAGGTATCCATTATTATTATTACTTGAATACTGTGACAACTGTTACCCCTATTAATACTTCTGGAGATTTCTGAAAGTGGTAGGAATATAGAAACCCAATGGAAGAATGAAAACCACAGAAATCAAGAATAGTTACCTACTGAGTGAAGAATGAGTGGTACTCACACTGTTTTACTGTATTTATCTCACTATTACATTCTGTGTGGTCCTAAACTAGCTCTCTCATTCACACAGGCAGCAAGAAATTCTTCACTGGGCCTAATAAAATAAAAGACAAAATTGCAGGGGAAAGATATATCAAGACAGTAATCTATTGGTTTAGATAGATCAAATGCCTGACTATATTGTTTATGGGAAATAAGGGTTATCCCTACTCCTCACACTTTGCTATTTTCTAAAATGGATCCACTTTGAGATGTGATTTTTCCCCCAAGTTAGTCCAATTGGATTCCATCTATCGTAATTGTGATGAATAGCAAGTGATTTGTTTCATTACGTTTTTTAATGGCTGTAGTGGGAACGTTGGAGCTATTACATGAAAAGCTGTGGTTGTGTTGTTGTGAAGCTTCCAAGGATAGAATTTTCTCTTTACTCTTTGTTTTTGCAATAGGCTCTCTTGCTCCAACAGGGATGCACACTGAGTTTTAAATCCTTTTCCGCTTGACTTGAGGGAATTTTCTTTTTTATCTGTATGTCATTGAACAGTCCAGTATGCAGGCACTTTCCAGCCAGCCAGGACATGAAAATGGCATAAGCAATATAAGAGCTGGAACTGGTGTAAAAAATTACCATTCCTGATAGATAACAATGGAGCAAATACATTTTAAAATGTAACATACACATTTGAAAAATGACTACAATTCTCATGAACCTCTTTATTTGGTCCAATACCAACTTTTATATCTGACGGTCTCTTTTATAAATCAGTAAAAAGCTGAGTGGAGCTGGCCTCGGAGAAGACAAGATGCATAGGATCTTGTAAAGTATTTGTATGATATATTCATGAAGGGGCTAAGGCTGCCTTATGTCTTTCATGCCAAGCATAATCTTAAACAAGTTTCGACCTTAACTTAAAGATATTTTAATGTATCCATTTGACTCACAAACTCAAGCTCATATTAAATTCAAAAGAAAGCCCCTCAAAGCTCAGTTTCTAAAACACATCAAGTAAGATTTTATACATTTCTTAATTAATCCAGATGTCATCAAAGGTAATTCTTAATTAGCTGACTGTCTACCCTTGAATCAATGACAATGGTGGTTACCAACAGCGGGGGAACAAGACAGGCCTTGTTACCTCTGGGTCATTTTAAAGGTGATTTTAATATTCTCAGTAACTTTCATTCCTAAGAGTAGAATCCTGCTATAACTCAGTCATTGGAAAACCGTGACCTTTTTGAATACAGCTTAATTGTAATTACTTCCCTAGTAGTTTTAATTTTTTAACTAACCTACAAGCATACCCAAAAGTTGCTAACAAATATTTACCAGAAATTCAAGAATGAAGAAAATTTACTGGAATCATTTTGAATTTAATAGTCTTTGTTATCCTAAAGCCTACAGTGCTTTCCTATGGATTATTTCATCTGTGTTAACACCATCTTTGGAAAACTTGTAGGAATACTGGCCTTGCCCTGGTTTTAGAAAGGGGAGAGAGGATACAAAGTGGGTGACTAACTGAAGCCTATGCAATATCAGGACATAGACCCCACACTTTCAGCCTGTTCTGTGCCCTTAGACTGCCCATGATAAATGTGCCTGGTGGGCATCTCTCTTCCTTTGAAAAAAACATGCATATTCATGTGTTTGAAGTCAGCCAAGACTATTGACATGGACTACAATGTGTTGAAAAGAAGGGGCAGCTAAAAAGAATGGTAAAGGCACTTGAAAGAAAAAATGTAATAATTGAAATGTCTTCTATCTTAAGAGAGAGAGAAAGAGAGAGAGAGAGAGAGAATAGATGGACCATATATGAAGCAAATAAAACAGGAAAATAAACATAAAATGAAAAATGCAATTGATTTTGTATCTTCAAGTGCTTCACTTACAGGATGGGAGAACGCACAATTTAGCTTGTTTGGGTTTAGTCCTCCTAATATATTCTACAGAGTAATTTATTTTCAGGAAAAGCCTCACTGCAGTGCTCCTATTATGATAATGGGAATTTATGCACATGAGTATTTGTGATCACATCACAGAGCAGTTTTTGGAAGAACTATGGGGAAAGGGGAAAATTAACATTATAAAAATAGAGATGAAAGCTTAAAAAAAAAAACCTCTAAACTCTCAATCTATCACTCAATCTATCTACACACACACACACTCACTCACACACACACACACACACACACACACACACAATTCCATGGTGAATTATCTTATTTGGGCTGAGTGCTTCTCCAGTGAAGAACAAAACTTGTGAGTAAAAAGCGGCATAATGCATCGAATGCTTGCATGGATTTGTTGATGAGAAGGTCGCTGCCCCTGAGATTGGAAAACATAGTTCCAGCAGCCCCAGACCTCTCTGACCACATTCACTTTGCTTACTCAGGAGCAGACAATGACAGGCAGGGAGTTAGGGGGAGGGGATGAATCAAAGCCCCTCTAACTCCTTGTCTCTCTGCTAGAATTGCTGTCAGCCTGGTGAGCTGACATCAAGTAGAGGATCAATCCAGTAGACACAAGATGAAAATGTAAACAGGGATAAGCCCTCTGTGTGCTCTCTCCCTCTCCTCTCTCTCTTACTTCCATCTCTTTCTCTCTATCTTTTTATACAAAATCCAGACATTTCAGAGGATAGGTGTTTTTTTCCTGTCATGAATGAAGAAATGCTCAGCACTCAGTCACTTAACAGTGGGATCATCTTTAGAGCACAGTTACATAGCTTTCAGTAAATTGTGTATGGCGATTTCAAGATTGTGTTATAGAGTGTGCCAATATCACTACACATAGTAGATCACTCCAAATACGAATACCTGTGGGGAAAATTATGGCAAAGTCACAGCTTGAGTACATTATTGAAAATAAAGCTTATTGAAGTTGTTGAACTAATAGGTCCATGCACCAAAGTTCATGGGCACAAGTCAGCTGTCACTGAGTAGGCTAAGGGAGACATAATATTCTAGTCATTTCTCTAGTGGAAGGAACATTAGCTTATTCTCTCCCTTAATTGATATTCTGCAACTGAATCAAGCACTGCTGATTGCTGACCAGCTCACACGTTCCCCATATGTCTCCAGATTGCTAAACTCAGAAATGTGAGACTGCATCGCTGAGTTAGTTTGAGGACAGCCAGCCTCAGGAGTGGTTGCTGGACCATTTGTTCCTATAAAAAACAGATGAAAATCAGGGTATGGAAAAATGTGCCTTTTCACAATGTTCTGTTAAACCTATTGGCTCATATTTGGGACACAACTAAAGGATTAAAACCGATTTTACTAGATAAACATATTTACAAAGTTTAAGTTTGCCATATCAAATGAAATACACTGTGCAAGAATTTTCTTTTCTTTTTCTATTTCTGTCCCTTGGTATAAATTCCTGTACTTATTTTCTCACAAGTAGTGAAACAAATTATGGACATAGTTAGCAAAGTTAACCATATGTTAAAATAACTTACTTGTTTTAGGTATGAATTGTTTATTAAAAATTGAGTTGCTAAAGGTAAAAAAACATAGTACAGAATATCCTATTATCCCCATCTTGGAGTCAAGAGCTAAAATTGTAACTTCTTCAACCACAAATAAAGATACTTTTTTTCTGTTTTATCTTAGGAAAAACTATTAAATATTACTATAATACCAAAACAACCTAAAATGCAAGTTATTAATTTAAGGCAATATAAGTGTATATTCCCATGTGCTCTTTTAACATATTAATTGTCCCAAAAACCATATAGCACAAGGTAGTTTTAATTTACATTTTATAGATGAAAAAGCAGAGATTTTAAAAGAAGTCAGTATCTTGATCACTGTCTCACAGCACATCTGAGGAAGACTTGGGTCTTGAACTCAGGCAGGGAGTCTTATATCAGAGCTCAAGTCTTAACTTGCTGTTACATCGATCCTTTAGTAACATTATATACATTCTAATCGTTGAATTTGGTCATATGTTCCATGTATTTTCACCATCAGAAATGCTTATTTAAAAAGGATAATAAGGTCAGGCGCGGTGGCTCACACCTGTGATCCCAAAGCTTTGGGAAGCCGAGGCAGGAGAACCCCTATAGGCCAGGAATTCAAGACTAGCCTGGACAACATACCAAGACACTATTGCTACAACAAACTTTTAAAAATTAAAAATTCGCTGGTGCACACCTGTAGTCTAAGCTACTCGGGAGGCTGAGGTGGGGGGATCTCCTGAGCCCTGTAGTTTGAGGTTACAGTGAGCTATGATTATGTTATTGCACTCCAGCCTGAGCAACAGAACATGACCTTGTCTCTAAAAATAAATAAATAAACACAGAAATAAATAATATAATAGCAGAATGGGTAAAATATTTTAAACTCTTAAATCTTTTAAAATGGACTCTACCTGAACTTGCTGTTGCAACAAATTGAAAAGTAACATCTATAAAATATATTTATCATGACCAGTCTAACCAACATGGAAAAACCCTGTCTCTACTAAAAATACAGAAATAGCTGGGTGTGGTGGTGCACGCCTGTAATCCCAGCTACTCGGGAAGCTGAGGCAGGAGAATCTCTTGAACCTGGGAGGCGGAGGTTGCAGTGAGCCAAGATCGCATCATTGCACTCCAGCCTGGGCAACAAGAACAAAACTCAGTCTCAAAAAAAAAAAAAACAAAAAACAAAAACAAAAACA
The DNA here is from genome assembly GCF_000951045.1 of Mandrillus leucophaeus. Taxonomy (NCBI): domain Eukaryota; kingdom Metazoa; phylum Chordata; class Mammalia; order Primates; family Cercopithecidae; genus Mandrillus; species Mandrillus leucophaeus. The sequence continues at coordinate 178,133 of NW_012109153.1, forward strand.
AACAAATATATATGTGTGTGTGTGTATATATATATTCACTATGTATACACACACACACACACATATATATATATATATATAGTGAAAAAGAGACACAGTGTTTTATTAACCTAATTTTTCTTATTTAAAAAAAGCCAGATGATTCTAGATTGGTCATCATAATTAGGAGTGTCACTTGTGTTTACATGGTTACTAAGTATAAATCATGGTAAACTGCTGATGACTTCCAAGTAGCTAAGATATGATGGATCATGGTGTGACTAGCTTTGAGATCTAGGTTTTTGTTTGGGAATACTTCAGAAATAAAGAATATGGCTTTCCCATAGGAGTTATGACATCTCTTTGATTTAATCAGTTGGCATTATTTGCATTATGCTCTCAGAGAAAGAATTCTCTTGTTTCATTCATCTAGAGAAAACAATAATATTCTTGCTATTTTCAGTAGTGAATAAAATCATGATTTTCCTCATGGGAACCATTTGGTGAATACTGCAAATAATTTCTCAGCAAAATATGATTCATTAAGGCAATCTTAAAATAAAGATGAAAACAAACAACAAAGCAAAAGAGATCTTATATAATTTAATAATCTCAGTATATAATCATACACAACATTAACCTCTGCTTCTTATTAAAATCAACAAGAAAGAGCTTCTACATTCATGGTGTCCCCAGAAAACAGAATAAATTGTTCTAAAATATTTTGAAGGAATTCAAGAGATTCAAATTCCTTCATGTAGTTTTTAGTCTTGCCCTGTTCTTGCCATCATTCCCCTTCACCATGATGAGATGGGGGTCATGAGACTCGCTCACTTGTTTCACAAAGTGGCGTTTGAACAGAGCTATCACTTACTGCATGTTTGCTCTGCGTCTTAAAGAAATAAAGCAGAGAAATGAGTAATGTTTTATTACCACCAGAGTCTACCGAGAAGCAAATAATATTCTCAGGTCTAGAATGAAATCTTACTGAGTGTTGGTGAAGGAAAAAAAAAGTAAATGTTGGAAAAAAGAGATTTCCAGAATTTTCTTACTAGGCAGACAGCTGAAACAGAGTCAAAGAAAGTGATTCCAAAGTGCTGCTTTATATGAAGAACTCCCGTTCTACTCATCATTTAAACAGGTAGTACACAATTCTATCCCTTCTAGCAATGGTAAAGTAGGACTATGAATCCTTGATTCATTATTTCATTCCCATGAATCCTTGATTCATTATTTCATTCCCAATAAATGCAGCCTCCAACTTACAAATAGGTTTTGTTACAAAAATTCATTTGTTAGATGGTGATGTGGGATCCCGAATGCCCTTTCCCAAAGAATCAATGTTACAAATCATTGTTGGTTTTAAGGCTGGTCCACCTACATCTGTTTAAAAAAAAAAAAAAATGTTCTTCAGCTGTACTAGTGTGGACTGTTGGGGACTTGGAATGGAGATCTCTGAAGTCTGAGAACTCGGATGGGGATAACTCATTTTGCACAGGAAGAGGAAAGAGCAAGAGACTTTCTTGCCCTTTTCTTGGGCACAAGGTAGCTCACAGATACGGTGACCACAGGTTCTGAATTTAACATTGGGGACATGGCCCAAAAAGATTTTTTTTTTCTATGACAAAAATAAAATTGAAAAATAAAAACTTTTCCTCCCAGAATATTCTTCTGATATAAGGTGATAATTTGAGAAATCAGAACTATCCATGCAGATTTAAATCCAGTAGATTTAGATGCTCTATACTTACAATATTTTGAAGAGAGAAAGTTGGTTGGTTTTTGTTCATTTTGATTTGTTTTGAAAGCCCAAAAAGAAGCAGGAACCAGAGGGCTGTTACAGTTGACCAGGAGAGAGACAATGGGGCCTGAAATGAAGTCAAGCCAGAGGGGACAGAGAAGAAAAAGCAGAGCAATTTAAGATGGATTCTAAGAGGTGAAAATATCAAAACTTGTTTTTTTTTGGCATTTAGCAAGAAGGAGGAGGTTGTATGCCCCAGGAAGGCGATTGGGTGGAAGGGCTGGGAAAAGGAAGGTGAGGATGGATCAAGATCAGGGATGAACAAAAAGGAACCAACGAGCAGAAAAGAAAGTGAGCCTGCTCTTGGTCAGTTCTCTCAGGCCATTCTTACTTTACACAGCTCTCGTCTTTTCTACACTTTGAACTTTACTGATTATCTGAAAAGCACTACGATTTTAACGTGTAATCCATTAGAGTAGCACATAGTTTAATTGGGAGAGAAGCCATTACAGAGGACCTATAAACATGCCAGGTAGTATGCTGGATTTTTTTCCTTGCTTTTCTTTTGATCTCCACAACCATCTTATGAAAGAATTGTAGTCCTTTTATTATAAATGTGATAACAGAAAATCAGAAAGGTAAGGTAACTTGTTCAAGCTGGTATTGAAGACAGGTCTTCATGACACTAGCATCAGTATTTTTTGAATCACTTTATCTTATTACCTTGTGTGTCCATGAGTCACGTCTCAATTTAATTCAATTCAGTCAATTCAGTTGTAAATTCAAAAAGTGTCTGATGAATACCTGGGATATGCTAGATACTCTCCTTGATACTAGTAATATAGAGAACAAAGACCTAGGCCCTGCCCTTAAGAAACTGTCAATTGTGAAGTAGCCTTCTAGAAATTTGAAAGCAAGAAGACCACTCCTGGGAAAGAATCACAGATGATTAAAAAAAAAAAAAAAAAAAAAAGGAGAGAAACTAGATCTTGTGACCAAAGGTGAGCAGAGTTTCTAGGACAGATACTCAGAAACACTTGCTGGGCCACTATAGGGCCCATGCTTCATTAAAGCCCTCGGGCAAAGGCAGTGCTACATTGGTAATGGTTGTCTAGGGTACTGAAAGAATGTGGACATTGAAATGTAGGTGATCTGGGTTTGAATTTTAGCTTAGCTAATTATTAATAGTGTGACTGTGGAGCATTTAGTTTTATGTGCGAAATGGGTGTAACATTGTGAGAATTAGACATGGCTTATGCAAGTAAAAAGTCAAGAGGGTGCTTAGCTTATGATAAATACTTAGTTTTAGCTATTATTACTATATTTAGTATTTTTAATTTTAATTTTTCTGGTTACATAATAATTTACGTATTTATGGAGTATGTGTTTTTTTTTTTTTTTTTTTTTT
>NW_012109153.1:181310-202398 GCF_000951045.1 Mandrillus leucophaeus
TCTTTAAATTTTTTCCGCCCCTCTGACTGAACATAGCAAATATTGACTGAAACAAAAAGAATTCTTTTTTTTTGAGATAGATTTTCACTCTTGTCACCCAGGCTGGAGTGCAATGGCACGATCTCAGCTCACTGCAACCTCCGCCTCCCAGATTCAAGAGATTCTCCTGCCTTAGCCTCCTGAGTAGCTGGGATTACAGGCGCCTGCCACCATGTCCAGCTGACTTTTGTATTTTTTTTAGTAGAGACAGGGTTTCACCATGTTGGCCAGACTGGTCTCAAACTTCCGACCTCAGGTGATCCACCCACCTCAGTCTCCCAAAGTGCTGGGATTACAGGCGTGAGCTACTGCGCCTGGCCACACGTGATGTTTTAATACATGCATACAATATGTAATGATCAAGTCAGGGTAATTGGTATATTTATCACCTTAAGCATTTATCATTTTGTGGGTTGGGAACATTATAAAACCACCCTTCTAGATATTTGAAATATACACTAAATTATTGTTAACTGTAGTTGCCCTACTTTACTACTGAACACTAGATCTTATTCCTACTACCGAACTGTACTTATGCACCTATTATTTAACCTTTCTTAATCTCCCATTTCCCACTATCCTTTCTAGCCTCTGGTAACCATCATTTTACTCTCCACCTCCATGAGATCAATATTTTTTAGCTCCCACATATGAGTGAGAACATTCAATATTTGTCTTTTGTGTCTGTTTTGTTTCAATTGACATGATGGTCTCCAGTTCCATCCATGTTGCTGACAATGACAGGATTTCATTCTTCTCGTGGCTGAATAACATTCTGTTGTGTATATGTACCACATTTTCTTTATCCACTGATCTGCTGATGGACACTTAGTTTGATTCCATACTTTGGCTATTATGAATAGTGGCTACAACAAACATGGAAGTGCAGATATTTCTTTGATATACTGATTTTCTTTCTTTTGAATAGATACCAGCAATGGGATTGTTGGATCATATGGTAGTTCTATTTTTTGGTTTTTGAGAAACTTCCATAGTGGTTATTTTCATAGTGGCTGTAGTACTTTACCTACCCCACTAAGAGTATATGAGCATTCCTCTTTCTCTGTTTCCTCTCTAGCATCCATTATTTTTTGTCTTTCTGGTAATAGCCATTCTATGTTGGGTGATAATATTTTATTGTGGTTGGTTTTTATATGTCTCTGATAATTAGTGACACCAAGTAATTTTCATATACCTGTTGACCACTTCTATGTCTCCTTTTGAGAAATGTCTGTTCAGATCTTCTAACCACATTTTAATCAGATTATTTGTTTTGTGCTATTGAGTTGAGTTCTTTCTATATTCTGGTTATGAATCCCTTGTTAGTTGAATAGTTTGTGCATATTTTCTCACATTCTGTAAATTATTTCTTCACTTTTTTAATTGTTGCCTTTGCAGCTTTTTAGCTTGATGTGATTTTATTTGTCCATTTTCACTTTGATTGCCTATGCTTTTGAGGTCTTCCTCAAGAAATCTTAGCCCAGTCCAATGTGCTAGGAAATTTCCCCAGTGTTTTCTTCTAGTTTCATAGTTTCAGGTTTTACATTTAAGTCTTTAATCCATTTTGATTTGATTTTCATATATGGCGAGAGATAGAGAAATAGTTTCATTCTTCTGCATAAGAATATCTAGTTTTTCCAGCACAGTTTGTTGAGAAGATAGTTTCTTCCCTAATGTATGTTCTTGACTCCTTTGTCAAAAATGAGTTCACTGTAAATGCATGAATGTATTTCTTGATTTTCTACTCTGTTCAGTTGGCCTATATATTTAGCAGTTTTAGATACCATTCACCCTACTTCTGAATGGAAAATGAGACAACCTATCCATACTGAGGAATCCAACTTATCCGAGATACAGGGTCCAGCAGAAGTTAACAGACAAGGAGAAGTCAGAAATTGTCACCTACAATTTAAAAAATCTTACAGATCAGATGCAAAATTTTGATCAGATAGGTAGTACTTCCACTGATTTACTTAATTGGCTAAATCTTGACCGCAGGGAATCTCTGTTTTGGGGTATTTTTCAAACTTTTGGTATTATTCTCTTGTTAATCATAATGATAATATCTCTTGTCTATCATATTCTCTCAAGAGTCTTTAACACTTGTCATCAGCTACTGATTCACAAGATGCTCCCATTGAGGACTGAACAACAAAAATGACATAAACTCAAATCATCATTTAAAAGTATGATTAAAACTGCTTTGCCATCCTTGGATGTCCACAGAAAGACAAACAACATGTGTTAATGAGGAGTAACACTAAATAGTTAACTACACTCACAGTTCAACTGAGAGGATGACCAAAAGTGGGAACTTGTTAAAATAAAATGAAGACAAGGCTTAAGAATCCTCTGAGCAGAGAAAGTCAGTTAAGCCATGGAAGCAACCTCGTCCTTGCTTAATTAGAAAACGTAAGTGAAAGTTAATTTAGGCTAATTCTTGTAAATGCCTATATTAAAAACATACACATACACACACACACACACACACACACACACACCCCAAACTTAAGCTCAACCAATCAGAAGCTGCCAACTAACTTACATAACTAGAAACTTTCCATCAGGATAGACCAAATAAGGCAACTGTATAACCAATCAACTATTTCCTTTGCTTTATTTCTGTATTCACCCTCTAAATAACTTCCCCTTGAGTTTCCTTAGCAGAGCCCCAAACTACCTTCAGTTTGGTTCTTCCCAACTCATGAATGGCTGTTTGCTCAAATAAACTCTTTAAAATTTTATTATGCCTGAGTTTACCTTTTAACATGTGAAAAAATTAGAGGTGAAATCCATCACCTTTTGAATACACAGAACACAGAACACACTAATTAATGATCCACTTTCTTTTGAGGTTTGTTTGTGATTTCAGTTTTGTTCCTCTAACAGTAATAGGACTATTTTAATTCCTGTGGCAAGCATTTGAACCCCCAGTAACAATGTATGATTTTGTGTTTAGAGGACAGGGATAGTCCCTGTGTAGTGTCCAACAGCTCTAGTTAGAACTGTGCCTTCATTAGAACCCAGGCCCAAAATTTGCTTCTCAATTCACTGGCCCAGACATGAGCAACATTTTTGCTCACTGGTAAGACAGGCTTATTCAAAATCAGGGCTGGAACTCAGCCAATCTACCAGCACAGAAGTGCTGCTGCTCATCACAGCAGAACCTCCTTTGGTAAAAGATCTGTGGAGAATGAATGACAGCCAGATCTAAGCCACTGCTGTACAGTGAACTCAAGAAAAGCAAAGGCAGGCAAAGAAAAAATAGGAATACTCTAAGGTTTCTCAGCTGCTCAACTTCCAACCACCTGGCGTGGGTGGGGGACCATGGAGCTGTCTGGGCAGTTTAGCATTCAGCAATCAGAAGTGACTTGGTATTTTACAACAAAACATCTGGGTAGCTGACAAGTCTAAAAGTCCTGGAAATTAAAGAGCCATCGTTACACATGCAAAGTGTTGTACATTGGTTTCTTCTTCTACTCTTATTTGGAGAGCAATCATGATCAGAAACAGCATCCTCAAATACTGAGGGGGGTAGAACTCTGCAAATTGGCTCTGAGACAACTTTCCTCACATGTGAGATCTGCCTAACAAATAAAAAACTTAAACCCACTAGATGAAACAATACATCATCAGAACTGCATCATGTTATATCATCCATGATTTTGTGTTAAATAATTTTGTGAGGAAGCAAAGTTTTCCAACAGGGTTTGTAACTAATTTTCAGAAAATGTATCTATATTTTACTAAAAAAGGATAGTATGCCTCTGGTTCAAAACATAAGCAGCAGCATATATCAAAGAGCAGATAAAGATATCAAGATTATAGTCTCCATGTAGCTTTAAAATTTTTATCTAGACATATTTAAATGCTAGTCTTGAGATTTGTATTGCATGTGAAATTTCTTCAGTCATCTTGAGGGGCTGTTACACACCTTCCAATCTTCCTGTAATTAAGGCAGTAGTTTTGTTGTCATCTTGTCACAACTCGTGAGAAAAACTGTGAAAACTCAAGAGCATATGCAGTAGTAAGTCAGTATTAGACAGCTATATGTAATTTTGCTTTGCGTTTTGAGGCACTTCATTGCACCTGTGAACAGTCAGCTCTTTCATCCCCATTAACTACTTCCCCACTTCCATCCTCTAAAGAGCCTAAAGATTCTTTTTTTGTTGTTTTCTTAAAGTTTCTAAAAACCATCTTGTTTCACTTGTTTCCAGGATATTTTGTGAACTCAGACGTTGGTGAATAGCAATAAATCAATTGAGTTTTTATTTAGAATTCACTAAAATTAAGACTTTATCCTCTATAAATTTTATGGAATTTTAAATAATATATGTAGTGTAAAATTAAGTTACAGCTATTCAGATGAATTTGCAAATATTTCATAATATGGCAATCATGCACTGGTAAATTTTTTTAAATATTTTATAATGTTTTGCTAAAAGCAAACTTTGTCACATAAAGAATGATGATGTGTAATACCGAACAATAAATGACAAACCTGTATCTTTATTATTTGATGGGTTCAGACAGAACCATCTACACAATAGAAAGTTTTTGCTTGGCTCATGTTACTTCCAAATATCAAAAGCATGTTATAAGTTTCTAGAGATTAAATAATGACCAATAACTTAATGCAAAATCAGAAGATTCTTCAAGGAGAGTACCAAGGATTTAAAATTTATTTGGTTTTATTATAATTTGGAGCACAGATCTGCTATGAACATGACAGTGCACATAGCTAGAGAACAGATTTATCAGTGGAAGTGTTGGTAGGCAGAGAATGATATTAAATTCTCAAATACAAGAAACCTGACAATGACTTCACAAATATAAAATTGGTCATGATTTATGAGAGCACTATGGCTTAAAAAGACCCAAGAACTAACCAGGAGTCAGTAATGCCCACAGGTAATTGATTATTGGTCTTGAAGATGTGTAAATAAGAACATAACATTAAAGACTCTGCAAAGTGACTTCCTATATCCAACATGGACTAAGCCCTCAAAATCTATCATTTTATCTGCTTTTGAACTCCATATTTTAATCCATTGATAAAGGCATAGAGGAGAAAAATGGAAATAATGAAAGAGCTAAAAATGGATGGTAATAAGATAATGCAAAATTACTGGGGTTATTTAGTGTGCATAAGAAATGGAGTACGATAATTTTGACTACATGCAGTGATACTGAATTTATGGGAGAGTGGAAATTGTCATCAGTACCAAATCTGGAATATAATATAATGGTTTAAAAATAATTGGTAATTAATTTATTAGAAAAGTCTTGATAAATAAATACCCTGAGACCTTTGACTAAGTTGAGAAGAACAAAGGAGACCATATAATTATTCTTCTGACAATGAGTGCAAAGTTCTTAAGATGGGTATGTGAAGTTCTTGGAAGAAATGGAGATTTGATGAACTTTAAATCATTTCTAGACCTTTCATCTTTGTGACAACTGTAGCCAAAGTCTGACTTGCTCATTCCAATTCAGCTTTTTGAGATCTGTAGGCCCAAGTGCCCTTAACAATTAAAAAGAAATACTAGAATGCTTTGAGAATTGGCTGTGGGAGGCACCTGGTTTAGTCCCAGTGTAATTATCTTCCTGTTTCTTTTGCCTCTTGCCATTTTCTATTCCTGACTTCCATTTTATATAATTCATATATCACTTAACTTTTGCGCTTTCTCGGGTTTGGAACAATCCATGGTAACCTAACCATAACAACAAGCATTATACCATAATGAACAATGCTTTCTTCCTTTTATCCTCTATTTAAAAATAATAATAATTTCCTAGTAAAGAAAGATAAATTCTTCCTAGTGCCCGTCACTTGTTCATTTCTTACTATTATCTCTGCCTTCAGGGTTTTCTGTGGAGTATCTTTGATGTGATTTCTCCTAAAGTCCGAAAAAATCAACTATTGCCTAAAATAATTTTTTCTTTAACATTCATACCTGACTAGAGATGTGACACACTCTTTTCGGCCTTCAGTGATAGAGCAGCTGAGATCATGTAGCTGAGATTCTTGTGTATACTGAGGTTAAGATGTTCTAGATAGAATTTTAATTTAAATGAGGCAGAATTTTTTTGTTTTTTGAGCTTAGAGTTGATGAAAATGCATATTAATAATTATTGTAATGTAAACCATTACTACTTTCATCAATAGTTTTTTTTTTTTTTTTTTTTCCTGCTATCACATATGGCTCCTTCAAAGAATTTTAAGCCTTTTATTTAAGGTTTATTTTCACCTGTTGAATACTCTCCATCTTTTGAAGAAGTCATGCTTCCTATAAAATCTCATATATTTGACCATCTAGGGACTCATTATGATATTTAGAATGGTCTAAAGATTTGGGAATGAATCTACTTGTGCTTAGGAGAAAGTTTAACATAGCCCTTTAGAATTATTTATTTTTCCTTTCTTGTCAATATTTATTGAAATAAAATATAGGTTTTAAAAAATTTTTATTTTAAAAGGCCACATTATTTTCTGAGCCTGTAATTTCTTTTCCTCATTCAGTATCATTTCAGATTTTCTTATGCCTCTGCTTTTGGCTATTAGATATTTTTATCCTTGTCTCCTTCCAGCTCAAAAACGTACTAATTTCTATTCCATATACAGTCAGTATTCACTATGTTTAAAAATAAATGGTCAACTTCATGTTTTCAAATACTGCTTTTGTTACATATTTTTGTGAAATATTTCTAAAGATGTAAACAACTGTAAAGGTCAAACTACTGAACCATTTACTTCCTTCTTATGCTTCCCACTTCAAAAGTTTTTCTATTTAATGCTAAGGTAAGATTATTTCTTGATTTTTACTCCAAAAATGTTTTTCTTTAGTCAATAGACGAAATTCAATTTAAAATTTTAATTTATATAATGCTGAAGAGACAACTGTCATCAAATTTACTTATTAGCTTGCTTTTATTTGGATTTAACTTTCAAGATGTAAGAACTATTTTCTGCATTCCTCCAACACGAATATTTGTGAATTGGCTGCCACCAAGTAGTGGGTTGTATTATAATGTACCATTTCATACCTTTAAGGCTTCTTTGATCATTAAAATAGTAACTATCCTTAATTTTTGCAAGGGACTTTAATTATTGGTGGTTATTTCATATTTTGATTAATTTTGGTTTTTAATTTTCACTACCTGTCATGCCATGTTTTGTCATGATACTTCAGTTGGGTGCCATTTTAATTATTATTCTAGGGATTCATTTTCTAATTTATTATTACCTCAGTCCTTTTAGCTGCTTTCAAAAAGGCTAATATCAACTTTCAAGAGTAAAGTGTGAAGAACAGATTGCCTTCACACATTGATAATTTTGAAGATTTACAAACAAATTTAAAAATATAATTCCCATTAATGTGTTTAATACAATTTACTAAGATATCATAGTATAATCCTTGAAATTTGCATTAGCAAAGTATTAAGAAAACATATGGTTTATATCAGTAGGTACTAATAATATCTGCAACTAATTTCAATTTACATAGAGCATTTTAAGTGGGAATAATGTTTTAAAAATCACCAAAGTTCTTTTTTTTATATTATAACATCATTTGATCATGAAGTGATACCGATTCTTGGTTTGGAGTTAAAAAACTGTTTTATATATTTTTTCTTTTTTGTAAGTGGTTATATATGGAATTATTGTGGCATAGTAAAAACAATTAATATTTTAAAAGTAATAGAATTGGATTAGAATCTCTGACCATTATTACTACCACTTAACCGGCCTTGGGAAAGTTATTTAAATTGCATGTGTTTCTGTTTAAATATCTGTAAAACAAAGATAACTCTAGTAAGACTGAGAGTCTTCTTTAGGAAAAAGAATACCAATTTAAGGCACAGATAAAAGCAACTTAAATGTACAGTCAAATTATTTTTATACCCCTGACATTAATCACATGAACTTATACATATTTATATACTTGTATATATAGACTGTCCTCAACTTGTCGTGGTTCAACTTACAATTTTTAAACTTTACAATGGTATGAAAATGATACACATTAAGTAGAAACTGTACTTCCAGTACCCATACAATCTTTCTGTTTTTACTTTCAGTATAGTATTTCATAAATTATGTGAGATAGTCAACACTTTATTATAAAATAGGTTTTGTGTTAAGTTATTTTGCCCAAGTGTAAGTGCACTGAGCATATGTAAGGTAGGCTAGGCCAAGCTATGACATTTGCTAGGTTAGGTATATTAAATTCACTTTTTACTTAAGATATTTTCAACTTATGATGGGTTTATCAAGATATAACCCCACTGTAAATCAAGGAAGAGGTAATGAGATAAATTTTGGACCATGTTGGAAATGTGGTAATGTCTCTGGCACTTCCAAGTAGAGATTTCTCAACATTTAGGTATTTGATTCTGAAACTCAGAGGAGAACCAAAGGGGTCAAGGCTTGTGTTTGGAAGATGTAAATATGTAGGTAAGTATATAGTTAAAACCAAGAGAATGGATCTCTTTCTCTCTCTCTCTCTCTCTCAGACACACACACACACACACACACACACACAGAGAGAGAGAGAGAGAGAGAGAGAGAGAAAGAGAGAGAGACAGACAGATTGATCACTATGGACAATACGTAGACTAAGAAGAAACACTAGACCAGAGAACTCAAGAATATCGGTTTTTAAAATGATATTCTTTTTAAAGAGGAAAGGATTTGGAATTGAGATAAGAGAAGAACCTGGAATGATATATACCATGGAATTCCTGGAAATAGAGGGTTCAAAAAGAAAAGATATCAAAAGTGACAAAATGAGAAAATTTTCAGCAATGTAGAGAAATTGAAAGCTAGGTGGCAGTGAGTTGAGTTGAGAACACAGACACAGTGTAAACCATGCAGAGAAGAAAGTTGGCTGAGTGAGGAAGAAAAAGGAGCTAGGGTATTTGTCAAAGAGAAATATAGGATTGACGAGAAGATTTTCTTTGTTTCACGACAGGAAATACTTGAGCATGTTAACAGAAAAAAGTCAGTATAGAAGAAGAGCTTTGAAATTCAGGCATAAATATGAACAGATCCCCTAGGAAGCATTTTTTTCATCTGCCTAAATCCTTTTTGCTTTCTACCTATAGCCTGGATTGAGAGTTCCTTCTATGTATAACTGCAGGATTTTTAAATAAATATATGATTTTATCTAATAGATAACTATCTATTTTGTCAATATTTTCTACTAGGGAATTTGGGGGCTCATTTAATTTGTCATTAAATCCCTTTTGCCAAGAGTAGTGTTTACTGAAAGAATGTCTATGTCAAGGAAGAGATGAAATGATACAGGATACAGAACAGAGCAGGAGGACCTATAAAATTGAAGAAGGGAATAATGTTGTTTTAAAATTAGAATGAAATGATAATGGGCTGAAATATCAAGTTGTGCTAACAGAGTTCAGACCATAATTTTACTTATGTATGCAGGCCCAGATGAATTCTACTTGTAGGGTATTTTATTTTAATATTTTCTAGATTCTTTCCTGTTGTTGTCATTTTTCTCCCTCTGTATTTCTGAGGTCCATTTCTCATTGTACAGAGCATATATGGAAAATAAATAGCAAGGGGTAGTGGTGAATGGCATCATCAAATAAAAATGTTTTAAAATACTGAAACTTGTGAGTATTTGAACATTTTAAAACTCTCCAGGACACTTGGTAAAGAGAGCAAAAAAAAAAAAAAAAATTATACTGTGCTTACTCTGTTTCTGTTTCACAATCAAGAGCTACTTGTTTTATGCTGGACAGCTATTTATTAGATTAAAGCCATAGGTCACAAATTAGACAACGTAAGAAACTGGGGATGATAGTCCACTTGCCATCAATACTTTAACCCTTCAGAAGAAAGAAGAAATAAATACATGGCCGTTGATTGTGAATCAATAATGTTGTCTTCATTTGCAAAGGACAGCACATTAGAACATGTTGATTTAGAGTTCCTTATTCCTGTTGAATAAACACGCAGGTCGCTAATCATCAGCTACTAAATATATTTTCCAAAGGTGAACAAAAGAAGTGGATAATTTGATGCTTCTTAATTAAGCTCACAACCCAATATTTTTTATGCTTTTACAAGCATTTGTTTATGAAAGCTAAATGAGTATGGATTTCTGATGGAAAGATTATTCCTACCTCCCATCAGCTGTGAGTGATTCTGGCTAGTAAATTATATGCTGTCCTCTGCATTGCCTTGCAAATGACCTCAACCCTGACCTTGACATAGCAGTATTTCTAAGAGAATAATAATTTATTCCCCATGTTAGATGAACTAAGTCCATGGTTCTTCTCAGCTATAATTCTGTACTATTTACCAAGGAAACTAGTCCTATATATTCAGATAAATGATGGGTGCAGGAGAGAGACAGACGGACAGAGAGGGAGAGAGAGAGAAACAGAGAAACAAAGAGAGAGAGAGAGAGAGAGAAGGATGACAGACATTTATTCGGATAGATTTAAAGAATAAAAGAATGGAGGTGGATATATGGCAAGGAGATGGGGGTTGTACAGGTGGTAGAGAGGGATAAATAGGAACCTGAGTAGACAGCTAGGTAGTGTGGTTTCATAGCTATGAACATTTTCTAACTTCATATGCTTCAGTTTAGTTTTACTAAACCTGCTATCAGCCTTCAAAACCTGTTTTCCATATATCCAAGGATATATGAAACATACACACACTCATACACACAGTCACACGTTTGAATATTACATAAGATTGTAATAATGATTTATATTCATTGAATTTCTGTATCTAACACTAACATACCTGCAATGAGACTTCCACAATTTTTTTTCTGACCATTAAACTTTTCCATATATCACAGCTTATATTAGCCCATTGTAAAGCTTTGTTTATGTGTATGCAAGCCCCTACATTAATGTTTTGTATTCTGAAAATTTCACCCGCACAGCGCCAGTCACTTAATTGCACTAATTATTACTCACACATTAGCGCCTATTAGTCAGCATGGGTTTCTTTTTCTTTTTTTTTTTTTTTTCCCAAATGTTTTAGCCAGCATTCAGATTTCACTTACTTGGCAGAAACGACTTGTTATAGTGGTTTTCAAAATCTGGCAGGAAGCCTAAGAAGCGACCACTTGTGCTGTCCGAATTTCCTATTCCAGTCATCATTATAGACCTGGAGAGACAGTCTGTTAAGCTTATTGTAACTTTATGGGGGAATTGTTGACGTGAACTTCAGTAGGTCCCCATATTCTATGCCAAAGCAATAGAGAACAATCTTCTAGCAAATCACAGTTCAGTTATGCTGTGATTGATAATGCAGTTATTGGTAGAACTGTCACTTATTTTTACCATTATAGACTTTTTAAGTCAGCATTACTTCATAGAAACCTTAGATGAGAAACATTTAAATATATGCAGTGGCATGACCTGCCTAAATTAAATCCCAAAATATAAGATATATTAAGATAGGATTTTGAAAGCAGTTTATAATAAGAGATTGAGAATATTCTTAAGAATTTGGACGCATATGGTAATATTAAGTTAAACTTAATTTTAAATATTACTTGTATCTTGCTGGGGATACTAACTTAAGAGTTGGAACTGATTGAGAGGCTAGTCTGTTAATTACTATTTACTGAACAATATTGAATTGTCTTCTTTTCTAAATCCTTCTACATTTACAAATATTTCTTTTGGTGATTTTAAAAACAATTTTATGAAGTAAATTCCTAAAAAGAAACCACCACATTTGTAGACAACAAAAGCAATAAAACACATTATTACATTGTCCCTACACCCAGCGTGATTGACATTGAGTATTACAGAACCTCAGAGTTAAAGGAGACCTTCAGGAAAAGCAAATAGAGAAGGGAGGTGGTCGATTCATGAGGAGGGAAAACCATTCCATGACACTCTGTTCCCTCAGTTTCTTGACCATTAGATGAAAGTCAAAATCCACCTGATAGTCTCAACTTACTGGTCAAGTTTACCTTGGGTTGAATCCTTAGCTGAGCTTCCTTACTCCCTTTAAAATAAAATCTTAAATTTGGCTCTTCAAAACACTGTATATTCTGGTGCTTCTGTTCTAAGGCAGTTAGTGCTTTAATATTCTAAAGGATTAAGAGTGAAATCTCTGGGCTCCTCTGGAAGTTGGAGAGAACTCTGTGGAGGAAAGGCTTTAAGGAACACAGAAGAGCAGTAGGATCATAAATACAGTGTAGGGGAAGTATAACTAAAAGATGAGGGGGTAAAAGCGAAATCAAAGAAGAAAAGGTCCAGTCAGTACTCAGAGGAGTAAGAAACCAGTAACTGGGAAATTAAATGAAACGAGTAAACTGGGTGTGTTACTCAGGGTTCTTCAGAGAAATAGAACCAATAGAATATATTAGGAATTGGCTTGACTATGGAGGCTGAGCAGTCTCACTCTCTACTGTCTGTAAACTGGAGAACCAGGAAAATCATTGGTGTAATTCAGTCCAAGTCCAAAGGACTGAGAACCAAACAGTTGTTGGAATAAGTACTGGTCTCAGTCTGAATGCCCCAGAATCAGGAGAGCCAATAACTATGGCAGGAGAAGATCGATATCCAAGCTCAAACACAGAGAGTGCAAGTCCACCTTTCCTCTTCCTTTTTGTTTTGTTTGGTCACTCAACAGGTTGAATGATCCCCACCCATAGTGGTGACATGGATCTTCTTTACTCAATTTACCTATTCAAATGCTGACCTCTTCCAGAAACACTCTCAAAGACACCCAGAAATAATGTTTTACCAGCTCTCTGGGCACCTCTTAGCCTAGTTAAGTTGACACATAAAAATAGGCATCACACTGGAAATCACCTGGATCTGTAGATAACAATAAGTTTACAATACAGAGTGGAGTAAGGTCAAGCCAGGACCATTGCAAGGAGATCCAATTAAGAATTTGGTATGAGTGCCAATAGGCTGTTAAAGAGCCCTTTTGAAGTGGTAACTTGGGAACTATTCCTGATCATAAAAATAGAGATATGGAGAGGAACTGGGGAGGAGTGAAAGGTTATCAGGGTCACCTCACAAAGCTCTTTCTGATACCTCACATCTGAATGAGGTTCTTCAGACTTTGCACTTCTTGGCACTTGGCTTGTCTTAGGACCTGTGGTAAGGCTCCATGTTTCCCCTCTCCCCATAGTCCATCTAGACTATGCATTTATTCTCTGGTTTCTAGTGCATTGTTTTACAAAGTACAAGTCTGAAATAAACAAATAAAATTAATTAAAATATAAATGGACCAAATGATAAATATTTACACATCTTGGGGTTGTATTTTATTTCATGTAGTGCTTATCAAGCCTGTGTTTGTCTATTTAAATCACTTGTTTGGGGTACGATGAAAATAACGCTGAGGTCACAAGTTCAGTTCTTGTGTGAGTAGACTATTTTATGGCCTAAGGGTCCATCGGCCATCTGTCCAGAAACTGCAGTTGAAAATGCATGGCACTGGGCACCAGAGGATGAGAAAAAATATGGGGGATCAGAAGAACCCCATCAGGTCTGATGATAAAACAACTCAGAGTCACTGACTTACAATCAGAAAGTCTCCTCTTGGAGGGTCCTGTTGTTTCCTTGAGGAATTCTATTTTAGAAATTACAATGTTATCCTATTAGAAGTACAGAAATGAATGAGCCGCAATTAATATTGGGCAGAACAATGGAAAAAGTGGGGGAAATTGTCACTGGAAGATCAAGGCTTGAATCTTATGTATGCCACTTATGGCTAATGTAATCTCTTGGATGAATATTGCATCTTTCTGAGCTCCAATGTTAGCATTGTACAAACTTTATTCATGGGATTGTTGTATTATAGGAGATAGTATGCATGCCACAAATAAATGCTTAGTAAATGTTAGATATTAGTGACAATTTAGAGTTGCAACTAGGCAGACAGAAAAGGGCTGACTACAAATGAGAAGAGCAGGAATCTAAGAATCAGAGTATCATAGCTGTCAAGAATCTCAGCGATAAATCCAATCCTGAATTTCACTGATAAGAAACTAAAGAATCAAAAGTTTAAGTGCTTGGTAGTCACAGAGCTGAGACTAGAGCCTCCATTTCCATGTTCAATCTCACTGCCCCTTCAAGCTTAGCAATAGGAAGCAGTCAGAATCCTAACAGGGAATGTAATATTTAAAACAGGCTTCTGCTAAATGTGAAAAACTTTCAGCAGAACTTGATTATTTAATTCAAATAATATTTAATGAACGTTTACCAAGTGTGTGACACTATCCTAGGTCCTGGAATGTTTAGGATATGTCAAGGTAAACATAAAATAGGCCCTGCTCTCATAAAGACAATTTTCTAGAGAAAGATGACGAAGTTTTAAAAAATGAATGCAATTTAATGCAGTAAAAGCCCAAGGAAGGGGCTGCACAGTAAAAGAAGTCCTGGAATTTTCCAGGAAGAGATGATACCTGCGCTACATCTTCAGAGCAGCTGTACTGTGCTGTACCCTATTCCTTCTACATTTGTCCTTAGAAATGCATTTAAAACCATACTTTAAGAAAAATTTACCAGAATTCTACTCATCATTTTATTTACATGTATAGTTTCTTTACGGTCATTTGGTGGTAGAATGTGAACTTGAGATTCAAACAAAGCAGTGTTAAGTTTAGTTAGGTGACTTTTTGACACCTTGAATTGCTTGGTAATAGCAAAATTCTTACCTCTAGGGATTTTGCAAGGTTGATATCCAGATGCCTCAGCTCTGCATATCTGAACAGATTTTCCAATGAAAAGCTATGGGACCATATTTTTCTTCAGTGTTTATATTATTCTTACTCTTGAAAGGAAAGCGGGAATTTACAACCACCTTTGCTCAGTATGTATGCCCCACCTTCTACGGGGTTGTATTATCTTGTGTCCACTGGTAATAAGAAATCTTCATTCAGGAAAAACTGCCAGAATGAATGTTCCTTTCCACTTGTTTAGGGGAGCCCATGGTTAGATAATATTTTGATTAGTTGAAGAATAACTCTACTCTGTTGTGTTAACTTTTGAAAGGATAGTGTTAACAAACCTGTTGAATATTTCCTCAGCATTATTTTCTGTATGCTACTTTTTTGTGTGATCTAATATCATTTATTAAGTAGCTTTGGTTGATTGACACACCTTTTGATCAAAGGAGTTACCCTTTTGTCTTTAAACACTACAAAAATTAAAACTGACCAAAATAATTTGGTGGACATCTTGAGTACTCATCTTATATTCAATAAACAAGAATGTGTATTATATATTAAGGTTACCATGAATTAATTCAAAATTTTAAAAGGGTAAATTTATACTTTTTAAAAAAAATTAAATAAAGCTCCTAACCATGAATACAGGTAATGTCCTGAGTAAAACAAGATGATAGTACTAAAAAGATTCTTGTTTTTTGTTTTTTGTTTTTTGTTTTTTGTTTTTTTTTGAAAGTGCTGGGTGGAGAGGAAAGAATGTTCTTTATATGATCGATACCCCTGCTTTTAAAAATAGAAATAAATACCCCCCATCCCTGCTCAAAAGAAGGGCCACTATCTTCAATTTCTCTAACCAAATTAAGCAGGTATCACGGTTTTGCAGCTTTACATTAGGTTAATGTGAAGGCTGTGTTCATTTCACTTACTGTATAATTAGGATTTGAGTCCAAATCCCAGAGTGCATGCGACAGGGATTTTCTTAAGGCTACTCTCTGTTCCTCTCAAAATGGTCTTCTTATTTCTTGTGTTTCTAAAATCAGAAAAGTGAGTATAAACAAACAATAGATGACCTTTATGAGTAAAACATCTGAGCATAGAAAGATTAATCAACCCCCATCAACCAGTCATTAAATCAAATAGGAGCTTTTCTTGTACTTTTAAACCTCTGATTTATAGTCAGGCAAATTGTGTAAAAAGGCTGGTAATACAGTGACGCCCAATGCCACTGGGCTTTAGAAAGCTGACAGTTCCTGTAAAATAGTCATTAAACAACCTCTAGAAGAGACTCATCAGCAGATGCCCCCAGGTGAAGGAGAGAGAAAGCTGAGAGAATGAAGGGGAATCTAACATCTTAGCATGACTGAATTAAACAGAGCATATTATGCTGATTTTCAGAGTCAGCCCAGTAATTTAATTTTCAGAGCAGTTCCTTTGATTGTAGCAACCATTTTATGAAACATTAATAAAACTTTGTGTGTGTGTGTGTGTGTGTAACACACATCTGTTTTCCATTTCATTAAGAAAAAGGAGTCAACATATTCAAATTTGCTGACCATTAGTTCTGCAAATGCCAAAAATAAAAGATTGTTGTCATTATTTTTGAAAAAGCAAAGGAACAGAATAACATAGCTCCCACTGCATTATTCCACAGTAAGCACAAAACAGGAAAAGAAAATAAAGTATATAAAGTTACTACATGTTAGTCTATGGGATTTTACATGAAGACTCTGAGCTAAATCACTACTATAATATATAATCCAAATATAATTCTGTACTGCCTATGTAATGATGTCTACTATGCATCCAAATTAATTGTTGTAGAATATACATTGCCTTGTATACTAAGTGTTTATCAGATTTACATGGCAAACAGATACTTCTGGATCAAGATTCTCACTGGATACTTGTTTTAAATGGTTTTCATTACACATTTTGAATAACAGAAGATTCACAGTATGAATGTTTTAAATAAGGAAAGAACCTTTAAAAAATTTACACAGATGTGCCTCACTTTACAGAAAATGTGTATTCTTGAAATCTCCATCATAAAACTATTTTTTCTGCAAGTTAACTTATATTTTCTAATTTATTTCTATCATAAAACTGAAGATTCATTCTCACTGAAGTAATTTTTGGCCCAAAGACAATAATCACATTTAAGAATGAATCAATCCTTTTAAATAAGTGATAAATTTTATATCCAAATCTAGCAATTATCCTTAGCCCGAGTATTTTTGCTCTGATTCTCCTCTTTTCATTATTTTACCCCTATTGTTACATGTCTTGTATTTCCTTCTTTAAAAATAATAAGCATATAAGTAAATATGCATATGTAAATAAATAAATCAAAATGATCTTTTGAAGCAACATATACATAAAAATAAGGTTTTTGTTAGTAAATAATAAAAATAAGCGCACAAGGTCAGTCACAGCAAGGCTGTGGGAAATGTCACAGGTACAGCAGCTATGGAGGACATTAGGCCCCAGAGACCTGCAGATGCTATGGGTGACTCACTGCAGACCTCACTGGGTCACTTGGCCTCTAGGAGACTTGGTTTCTTCATCCTAAAATGATGAGGCCACACTAGAAGGTCACTAAGGTTTCTTCATCACAATAGCTTCGTGATCCTGATAAGGGTGTTCCCTCTAGTTGTCATGGTTAGTACTTTATGTGATTCTTGACGTGCTTACGAGTAATAATGTCTTTGTTAAACTTTTGTCAGTCTTTTCTTATAGCAAGGTGGACATCATTTAAAAGGCCATAGCCACATGTTATTATGTTGTTAAATTCAAGAAGGCCATGTTCCTAATAGTGTATATGTGTTTAATAGATTATTCCTATATTTCATTTTTTTTATACTGAAGGGTTTTTTCCAGCTCTTCTGTTAAACTGTAAAATACCGATAGTTATTTCCATCCCAAGTTCACAGTTTGGACCTTGATTTTTTTTTTCTATATTTGACACTCAAAGTATCCAGCTAAAAAGCATAGAACTCAAATTCTCTTGGATATTTCTGTTATACACAAAAGTCTGCAAAGGATTGTCAGAACTTGCTTCATCTCATTACACCAAACATGTTAATTAACTCTTTAAGTTCTATATTCTTACAAAATGAATAATCTGTTGGTACAATCATAAAGATTCACATTTAAGCCTATACCATAGGCACTTACTAATCATCAACTGTAAAATACCCATAAGATTAAGCATCACATATTCAGAGAAAAAGGAAATGAAAGTCAGTTGTTTAACAGATTTTCATCTCCAAGAGATTTTATTAAGAGCTTCTTTGCTATGTGCCAAGATATGAATGCCTGAATATAATTCAATTTTATACAAAAGAAAATTCCATTCAAATCTAAAGATAGAATATTTCTATTTCAAGTTACTTTTCACTAAAATACTGAAAAGAATTGAAAGACAGCCATCCAAAATCCTAAATGTTTGAAACAAGTCTTCAAACAGTTGAAAAATAACTTTTGCAAATTTCTGGTACTGTGGTTGCCAGCAGAATACAGCCAACTGTTCAGCTAGGTTAAGGTTAATTCCATGGTGTGTGGTAGGAATATGGTCAACTTACACATCAGAAGCAAACCTGGAGATTGTGTCTAGTCATTTTCTTGTATTTCTTTCAAAAGGGAAGCATAGTGTAGAAGCCCAAATGCCAGTCCTAAGTTACAAGATCTACTGGGCTACACTTTTTGCAACAGTTTAATCTCCATTGTTAGTCCCATGAAGAACAGCCCTGCCTTCTGTATTTTCTTACAGGGCTGCTTTTGATGGAGAACTTTGTGGATGTTTGTGATATTGCTCAGAGCCCATTGGCAGATGAGCATCTCTTGCTGTGGCCTCCATCATTATTTGCCTGTCTTGTCTATTAACGAGCACTATCATCCCATCGTGGGATGACAGCTGCAACACGTACTCCGGCGCAATAAACAGCTAAATGAGGCGCACAGCAATTTCACTTGTCACCAGCGCCCTCGGCACGACTGGCTGCACAGCTTGATGCATAAATTCATGAGGCTGTTGCATATGATGGAGTATGCTTGGCTGAAAGAGGTGATGGATAGCAGGGCAGCTAAAAATGGCCATCACCTTGACTCTGTCAGGACATTTTTTAAAACTACCCCATCAGCTTTCTTGTATTCAATGCACTATCATAGCACAGAAGACTCTAAGGTACTGATTTGATACTTTTCTTCAAAAAGGACTTCTTCGTGGTTTCCTTAAATGGAAGTATCATTATTGAGGTAGGTTACATTTATTCATCATTAGCTCTGATGCTGCTAGATTAAGTTATGTTTAAGAGTAGAATTTACTACTGCATACAAATCTTATAAATCAATTCAAGTCTTAATAATGGGGGAAAACAATGGGAGTTTAAAACCATTTCTAAATTATACATTAAGGCTGTGGATTGGTTAACATGGGATTTGAAGAATTAGAAAACATGGCATAGAATATTCAAACACATAAATTTGAGAGATAGAACTTCCATACAACTCATTAGAAAATTAAATAGTATAATGGGCACATCTTTACACCAGTGTTGGTAGTACACTTTCTAATCAGTATGCAAACACAAGCAAGGACTACTACTATGTAAAAGTGCCCACATCAAAGAAGCAGTGTATTGGAGACCTTAAAAAGAACCAATAATATAATGCATTCATGTCTCCAAAAATATCCCTTTAAACTCTTTTTACTCAGCTGCCTGAACTCAAGCCAGAACTCCAACTTCCATAGGCAGGGCCCTGGGTGTCCCACTGCAATGGGCTATACATCCTCTATCTATGTTAGTGGAAGTCATCTAAGGAAGACAAATATAAAGGCAACAAAATCAATGAGGCAGTTTCCTGCAAAGCTTTATGCATTAATCTCTATCACACAGAGATATATATGCACACCAGTGCAAGGGAAGGAAGTCACTTGTTCTCTAATAAAAGAGAAAACCCTTGATAATAAGCAATTAATAAAGTTGTCATGATTAGTTATGCAACTATGAATCAACATGCACAGTAAAAATGACCACTTTCTATAGATATAAAATATCTATGATTCAATCTAGTGAAAATAGTCATTAATACAGGGGGTTATGGATGATTCTTACAGCTACTTCCCTTCTCTTTTTTTTTTTTTTGTAATAAAATAGGAACTCCGGAATAAGTATTACTGTAACAATTCAGACAGGAACTTTCTAGACCAGAAAGCAAATTCAATAGCCATTTCTTTTTTGTTCCTGCCTACCTCTTTCCAAACTCATGTTTCTCAAACTCACATATCCTAAATCCCCTACATCTAACAAAAGTATTTTAAAAGATAATTAGAAAAAGTTGAAATCTATAGGAGCAAATTGTATTAGTAATATGAATTCAATGTGCCATACCAAATGATGAAAAGAAACTCTCAAATAAACAGCAGAAAACTTCTTCTGAATTATTTGGAAGTCAGGGGCCTTTTAAGGAGACAATTACTTGGCAGGGTATCTGGTGATAGCCTTATGACACTGTTCCAATATATAATCACCTGGTTAGTCCAGGGACTATGTGGATCTGATGTAGTAAAGGAGTCATGGACCATGGCCACTGGTAGGAAGAAGTAGACAGAGAAGAGAAACTTTGAAAAAACGGGGAAGATAAAGATGATTCTCTATCAATAAGACAAGAATTACAGGACACTGGGAATAACAAGGGTGATAATAAGAACATGCACTTTGTAGCTACAAAATGCCAAGTATTAAGGGGAATAGAAGGAGGTAAATGAGGAACTCAACTCTGGTAAAATATGTAAGGAGCGCCAAAAATTGAGTATTCTGGATAAATGATATTTTAATGTAATATATTTGCAATAAACTCTGCTTTTAAAAGCTCATGTTATTATCAACTGTGCCATATAACATAACATAATCATGAGAATGACATCTCAGAATATTCACAGGTTCCTGGGAGTAAGCAACGACATCTTTGGGAGGTTGCATTAGAAATTTGGCCTACTACAATGATGAACAAAACATCAAAATTTTAAATGAAGATAGCATTTAAAAATAGAAATTAGGGTGAAGGCACGGTGGTTCACGCCTGTAATCCTAGCACTTTGGGAGGCCGAGGCAGGCGGATCACGGGGTCAGGAGATCGAGACCATCCTGACTAACACAGTGAAACCCCATCACTACTGAAAATACAAAAAATTAGCCGGGTGTTGTGGCGGGCGCCTGTAGTCCCAGCTACTAGGGAGGCTGAGGCAGGAGAATCACCCGAACCCAGGAGGCGGAGGTTGCAGTAAGTTGAGATAATACCACTGAACTCCAGCCTGAGTGAGAGAGCAAGACTCTGTCTCAAAAAAAAAAAAAAAAAAA
>NW_012109153.1:202448-209913 GCF_000951045.1 Mandrillus leucophaeus
AAAAAAAAAAAAAAAAAAAATTAATACAAAACATTCATGATTTATTTGTTTTACTGTAGCATAAAAATTGCTACAGATTTAGTGGCTTAAAGCAACACTCATCTATTATCTCAAAGTTTGTGTAGGTCAGATGTCCATGATGACATGGCTGGGTCTGCTCAGGATCTTAGAAGGTGAAATCAAGTTGTAATTTACAGTTGCCTCCCAAACTCATTCCTGTTCACAGTATAATCTGTGGTTGTAGGACAGATTATACTTTCCTTGTTGCCTACTGATCACTCTCATTCTGTGTGGCTATTTCCTTGTTGCCTACTGATCACTCTCATTCTGTGTGGCTGCTCGCCACTCCTTGCCTATGGCTTCCTCCTTCTTCAAAGGCAGCCATGGCACATTAAATTCTTCCCACACTTTGAATCTTCTTGACTTCTGCTTTACTCTTCTGTCACCAGCCCGAGAAAGCTCTCTGATTTTAAAAGCTCATGTGATTATCAACTTTGCCACACAACATGAAATAATCACGAGAATAACATATCAGAATATTCACAGGTTCTGGGGAGTAAGCAAGGACATCTTTGGGGGGCTGCTTTAGAAATTCTGCCTACTACATGATGAACAAAACATCAAAATGTTAAACGAAGATAGTATTTAACCCTTCACCTGCAGGAATGACCCTGACTCATTTGCCTTACCCTTGCCCCAACGATGTTTTTGATAAAACATTTTTTTTCACAAAATCAGATGGCTAACCTATGTATCATGATTTAATAATATGATGTTTAAATATTACATTAAAATAATATTTACATTACTAGTAGCATCTCCTTACATTTTGCACCCTGTGGTGAGTGTCTCAATTACTTCATGCTAGTCTCATCTGTACCTTCTCATTTACTGATCTCTACAATCTTGTAAGGTGGGCATGAGCAGTTTCTATCGCAAATAGGGATAACAGAGAAAGTAAGTAATTTTTCCACATCCATACAAATATTAGAAGACAGAGCTGGGATCCTACTTCAGATCTACCTGACTCTAGAGAACATGTTATTGTCCACACATCAAAGTACTTATTAAAACACTGCTATGGCTTGAATATGTGTCCCCTCCAAAAGTCATATTGAAATTCAATTGCCAATGTAATAGTATTGAGAGGTGGGGCCTTTAAGAGGTGATTAAGTCATGAAGGCTCCACCCTCATGGATGGGTTTAATATCTTAATAAAGAGTTTTCTGGAGTGAGCACTCTCTCTTGCCTCTTCCGGTCTTCTGCCATGTGAGGAACCTTGTTCCTCCTTTCTGGGAAATACAGCATTTAAATGTGCCATCCTGGGAGTGGAGACTGGGCCTATGTCAGACACCAAGCCTGCCAGAAATTTGATCTCAGACTTCTCAGCCTTCACAACTGTGAGTCAATAAATTTCTGTTCATTATAAATACCTAGTCTGTGACCTTCTGTTATAGCAGCACAAATGAACTAAGAGAGAAGGGTTGACAAGTAGAGGCTAATGTTTCCTTGCAGAGACTATGTCTGAAACATGGAATCATGGAAATATCCTGAATTTAGATTAAGAAGGCTCTTATCCCGTGCTCCTGCACTATTGATTTAAGCATTTAAGTCTCAGGTAGAGATGATAAGAGCCATCTTTGACTGTTTTTGTAAGGAGTAAATGACTAGATCACAAATTGTTTAAGGTCAGGGACATCTTTGATTTTGTGTATAGCTAGCACACAATAGTTTTGTGAATGAATTAATGTTGAAGGAATGAATTAAATAAAACAATATAAAGCTCTAATCTCTATGGCCTATGACGTGCCATAAAAATATGATATGCCTTCTACAGAAATACTAGGTATTTCAGTTAGTAAAATTTCTAATTTCTAAGATGTTTCTACAGTTGGTTCATGTGATTAGCTTCCTCAGTATAGTAATTAGTGGGGACCAAAGGCCTAGACTGTAATATTAAACAAACGCAGTGGTCTAAGGTTAGCTTTCTGTCCTGTCTAAATTAATGTCACAAATCTGAGCAATGTAGTGACTAGAAACATTTGATGGATACATATGTATTATTTGGGTAACGGCTAAGCTAAAAGCCCAGATTTCACCACTACACAGTATATCCATGTAACAAGACAGCAGTTGTACCTCTTAAATTTACACAAATTATAAAAAAGTAAGCCAACAAAGTTCTCTATGACAAAGTAACTTTATTTATTGATTGGAGCTCATGGTCTGTTGCACTGTGGCCATTGGATAGAAAGCAACCACCAACTATCCAGTTAGTTCAGTTGAAAGAAAGAAGAAAGAAAAAGGCAGGTGGTGTGGGAAATAGAAAAGGAAGGAAGGACAAAAGGAAGGAAGGACACAAGGAAGGAAGAAAGGAAGGAAGGGAGGGAGGGAGGGAGTGAGGGAAGAAAGGAAGGAAGGAGGGAAAGAAGAAAGGAAGGAAGGAATGAAAGAAGGAGAGAATCTTTCATGGATAACTCAGATAATTAGATAACAGGATATTTTAAAATATACTACCTATATTCTTAACCAACTTTATAATTTAGACTTTAGAAACATTTGCATTCATTAAATGTCTCCAGAACATTTTTAAATTGATGAAGTATGTTTTCTTGTTTGAAAAAAAAAGTGACAATTTAACCTAAATGAACATCAGCCAAAGCAGAGTGCAAATGTTGGAAAATAATCAGGATCTCTGAGCACATTTTGTACGCAACACTCTTGGCTAAGGTAGGGCTCAGCACTAGTGTGCTGCAGATGATAGATTGGAACCATACTTGGCTCTTTATGAATTTGGCTGATTTCTGGCTGCCCAGAAACCCTTTCTTCCTCTGAATTGTCTTTAAATTCAAGAGAAAACCCAAATAGTTATATTTTAGAGCAAAATTATTTCAACACAATTCATTTCTAATATCTTTATTATGCCCTTTTCTGTTTATCTGTCTCTGTATGCATCCACATATTTCAATCTATTTAAAATATGAAAAAATTATATTTCCCTCAAACTTTCATTGATTATGTATTTTTAATCCAAGGGTATGCAAATAATAGATTCAGGATACTAAGACATCCTAAAACATTTATTTCACACACACACATGCATACATATATATATGTGTAATATATTTTTCCATTCTCTAATTTTGTTGCCTCTTTCTTCCTTAACATATCAAAAGCAATGTATTATGTGGCAACATTTTTATGTAAGAATAGCACATAGACAATACTTGGGTATTGTTTCTAGGTGTGATGGCTTGAGATGGCACTGTTTTTCCTGTTGATCTTCTCTCCAACTTGACTTGTTAGATAAATCTATTATTATCCATTCTCTTGAAGATTCTTATTTATTTATTTGTTTTTTGAGACGGAGTCTCACTGTCACTCAGACTGGATTGCAGTGGCAAGATCTTGGCTCATTACAGCTTCCACCTCCAGGGTTCAAGCAATTCTCCTGCCTCAGCCTCCCGAGCAGCTGGGATTACAGGCACCAGCCACCACGCCCAGCTAATTTTTGTATTTTTAGTAGAGACGGGATTTCACCATATTGTCCAGGTTGGTCTCCAACTTCTGACCTTGTGATTCGCCCTCCTCGGCCTCCCAAAGTGCTGGGATTACAGGTGTGAACCACTGCACCCAGCCTCTCTTTTTATTATTCTTTGTAAGGATAAGTCTTTCTATTTTAGGAGTTATGGAAAAGAGCAGCTCTACCAGAACCTGACGAAGATTCCACTTGAAAGTTACAAAAGGCTAAATAGTTACCCTAGTCTGCTCCAGGGTGAGAAAGTAAAAAATCTTTATCATAACCTCTTTGATTAGCTTCAACATTATTTCTGTATTACAGATTTAATTATATCAGTCCTTGCCTAAAATAATGCAATGACTGTTCAGTGTCTTAAGTGTAAGGATATGCTCCTTTCACAGTCTCCAGAACACCTCTGGCCTGGCCCCTGCTCCTGCCCAGCTGCTCCCAAGCCACCCTCTTCACTGCTCTCTACCACATCAATGACTTTTTTTTTCCATTTCTACCCATGTGGACTAAATATTTACAGGGATTAACTCAGTTTAACACCCAAAATTATATGAATTAGATACTAATATGATCTTAATTTTACAAATAAAGACACAGAGGTGCAAAGAGGCTAAAATAACTTGCCAAGGAGCTAGAGGTAAGAAGACACAGAGCTAGGATCTTGACTCATAGCACACCTTTTAAATACTCTTTGAAATGTCTAAAAACAGAAAAATCTATTTTGTTGTTGTTTTGTTTGGTCTTACCAGTTAGTAAAGCATCTTTGGACAAATAAGAAAAATTAACCACTTTTCATGTAGTTTATGTCAGTGTATCAGCATTTCAAAACATTCTCTAAGAGCTCATTTCTCCCCACCTCAATCTAGTTTGGTATGCATTTCAGTGTAAATACCTCCCAATGGTTTACATGACAATCCTTCAAATATTTACAATGAATTTGACATCCTATGAACATGTATATTATCAAATTATTCACTCATTTATAAAATAAATTTGAGACTTGATGACCTTGATTACTTTATACAGTAAATGAAAAGATCTCCTTCTAAAGAGCTATTTTGACCAGAAATAACTCTTCCAACTAGATAGGAAAACAAAACTCAAATTGGTTTATCACTACAATATTATAACAGTAAATGACAATTAGTGAGTTATTACAAGGAAGAAAAAGTATTAACGCCTCTCCCGTCCCCAGTGACAATGACATTGGATGATATTAATGAGTTCTTTACTATTCTCTGGTAGGGAGCATTTTTAGGGAAAGGTACTCGTACTTTGAAATGACAAACCTGAGTTCAAACTCTTACTTTACTTGTAACGAGCTATGAGTCCTTGAGCAAGTTAAACTTTTAAAACCCCAAATTCCTCATATATATAATTGGTGATTATACCAACCTTGTAGGTTTTCAAGATTAAATCAAAGTATATAATATAATATAAAAATATTTTTATATAAAAATATAAAAGTGATATAAAAGACATAGCAACACTATACTTTTTATATGATGTATAGTAATGACATACAGTAATGGCTGTATATACAATATTTTTTCAAATTTTTCAATCTGTGCTCTAAAATTGATAGTTCAGAATATGTTGACAATAGTCATTTTTTAAAAATAAATGTACTTTAGTCTTTAATATTGCTGCCAGTGATACTAACCATACAAAATAGGAAGTGATAACTTGGGGTTGAGATGGCTAAGTTAAAGGAACACTCTTATCATATTTTTTCAAGACATATATTTGTCCTTACATAATAGAATTGGCCAACTAGGCTCCTAGTTGGATGAAGATGATAGAAATAAAATATCTAAAGTTTCATAAAAATAAATTTATGGATACAAACATGAATTTTATTTATTACATAGAATATTTTCAAATATACGGACACTTGATAATATAGGTCAAGATGTCTTCATTTAGGGATAGTATTTGGTACTTACACAAATATTTTGACACTATTTGACATAAAATATGCAAAAATGAAAAAATTCATTTCAAAATTCTGTATTTATATACATATAAATCTGGAAGCATGGTGCTATCGACTGAATATTTGTGTCCTTCCAAAATTCATATGTTGAAATTCTAACCATAATTCGATGGTATTAGGAGATGAGACCTTTGGGAAATAATAGGACACGAGGATGGAGCCCTCAGGAATAGGATTAGTGTCCTTATAAACAGGACACCACAGAGCTTCCTCAGTCCTTCTGCTGTTTGAGGACACAGCAAGAAGATGGCAGTCTATAAAACAGAAATTGGGCCCTCACCAGACACTTAATTTGTCAATGCCTTCATCTTGGATTTATCAGCCTCCAGAACGATGAGAAATAAATTTCTGGTGTTTACAAGCCATCCAGTCTGTGGTAGTTTATTATAGCAGCCCAAAGAGACAAAGACAGAAATGATTATCTGAAAGATGAGTTTAAAGGTTAATAATCTATAAAAAAAATGAGTAAATAATTAAAACTTCAATTATTCCAGCATCTACCACAGTACTTAACATATTTTAAATGATTAGTGAGTGATGCATAACCAATGAATGAGGGAATAAAAGAATTCATTTACAATGATGTCCCATTCTTTTTGTACATACTTCTCTCCCCTCTCCTCCTGGTGACAGGATTTTGTAATTCAGAACTCAGAAGAAAGAAATCCTATCAAGCAATACAGTTTATTGTTTATGTCACTTGGTAACACAACAGAGCCGCTGAGAAAGTCGTAGATTCAAATCTTAAGCCATAATTATGTATCAACTGAAAATTCACTCTCTAGCTCAGTTAGTGGCATTATACAATGCCTTACTCACCCATTACGAAGATCTAAATTAGCATCTACTCTTCTGTTTCTCATGATCAATCTTCAAAAAAAAAAATCTAGAAGAGTTGCTGTTAAACTATACTGTATCAAAGTCACATCTTTTCTATTCCTCATCTACCACCTAGGCTCACCTATCCTTCACCCAGCCTGACCTATCCTTCACATTTCTGCCAGTTACATTACCTTGTTCGAAAAATCTGGGTTGTTTCTTTTTACAAATATTTGTATTCTTCAAACTGTGTGTCACAGTTTCTTAGTCTTTCCATTAGCCTCAGAGTCTTCTGGGTGAGGAGAGGAAAAAAATTAAAGAGATACTGGTGGGCAGGATCCAAGGCTTCTAACCTGCTTCGGAGAAGCACTGCATTCATCTGTTCCATAGATAAGGCCTCTGTGTAAGATTTTATTTGACAAAAGTCCCAAACATGCTTGAAAACAACTTATTTCTATATGATCTAAACTCCCTATCTTAGTCATAGTTTTTCTCCAATAAATGACAATGCACCTGTCCAGACTGGTCTTATACTCATACTTCCCCGTGGTTCTTGTTTTAGTCATACCAGGCCACTCATGCTTTTGCCCATGGGTTTCATATTTTCTCTTGGGTATCATTCACTGATACTCTTCACTCCTTAAATCTACACCTAATCCCCTCTTGCTGAATTCCTACTACTCTTTAAGGATCAGTTCCAGTGCCACCTTTTCCATATCATCCTTAAAATATTGTCTTCTAGATCTCTTGAAATCTCAATTGTTCTTTTCTGAAACTCTACTGTAGCCATTAACATATTTTGCTTTTGTGCTTGAATACGTGTCTACTCATTTGTGAGACTGCAAGCTCTTTGATATCAGAAACCACAATAAATTCCAGCTTCCATATTTCATGTTCATATTTAAACCTTACTATATTTACAATACATTTCTTAGATCAACTTTAATTTTTGAAATAAAATCTGAATGCTATCATACTAAATGCTAAGCATTGTGTTAAATGTTTTTTATTTTTAAACAAAATTTACCTATTTAATAAATGGTGCTGGGAAAATTGGCTAGCCATAAGTAGAAAGCTGAAACTGGATCCTTTCCTTACTCCTTATACGAAAATTAATTCAA
>NW_012109153.1:211019-239627 GCF_000951045.1 Mandrillus leucophaeus
AAAAAAAAAAAAAAAAAAAAAAAAATTTAAATGAATATGGCTGGAATTGATCTTGTCAATCAAAATTCTTAAGTTTGCTAAAAAGGGATCATTACTCCTGATTTTAAAGATGTGGAAACTGAAAGACTAAAAGATTAAATTATAGTATTATTTTTCACTTTACAAAATGGGTCTAGAGAACCAAAGTTGTACACTTATTTTCTCTACTTAACACACTAGGGAGCCCTTATTTAACCTTAGCTTATTTTTCACTTTTCCTAAGGATGTTCTTGATAACCTTTACTTAAACTTAGACCATTCTGTCCCTTTTCTCAGTGTGTGAGCACATGGTTTTGTGGTGATATAGTCTGTATTTGGATAAGCCATACATATTTAGTTCTTTTTAATCTTACTTCCCATCAGCCCTGCCAGACCCTCAATCATTTTTGTAGCCCCTCTCTGCATTCACCGTAGTACGATGACATCCTTCTGGTACTGAGGTTTTCATAAATGGACACACTTGTCTGACTCATGTGTTATTTCTGCATGTGCTGCCCAAACAGTTTTTATAAACCACTATATCATTCCATGCAATGTCATACTAATTTTCTATAACTACCACTTCCAGGTCTCATGCAACACTACTATTTTCCAAATACAGTAGCTCAATTTCCCTGATTATCAGTGAATATTTCGCCCAAGATGCATTACTTTACATTTTCCAAAGCCTAATCTTATTTTGATATTTCTTATTCAAAGCTGTAACCTCTCTATATTCATAAATGTATTTTCAGTTTTATCTAGTGCTTGTAAACCATCCAAATTTTGTGATATTTATAAATTTAATATTTGAGTCAGCTACCCTAATTATCAGCCTGTAGCAATTAATATATTATATATTATATTAAGACACTGCCATTTCCTTTTTATTCCTTCCCTAAAGGAAAATAAATATATATCTTAGATAGTCTTACAACTCAGTCTATTGTCAGATAGTTTAACCTTTGCTTATACGGTTTCATGTAGATGAGTGACTGACACATCACACATTCCTCGGCCTACTGGGATTAGATTTCTGAGCAGTATTTTAAAATTACATATTAAAATATAACATTAAAATATAAATGCAACTAGGAAATGCATCTTACATTGCATATAAATTATTTTCACTGTTTTCTTTGAGTTTGAAAATTGTTATTCAAGAATGTGTTAGACTTAAATCACTATTCTGGTTAAAAATAAATTAACTGTCCCTTGCATCCCTGTTTACTTAGAAATTATCCCTTTAGTCATGTTAGTTGGAAAGACAAAGCCTCAGAATTTTTTCTATATTTCTTTCTAAAAAATTTCTTCCCACTTAATCCTGCTAAGGAAAGGGGTTCACAGGTATCCCTTAAGCATGAAATGTCATGATGTTGCTTTGTTCTTTGGATCTGGGGTGAGTGGCTGACACAAAAGCAGCTCATATGGAGGACTACAAGGGGGCCTGATGCAAGAATTCTGCCCATATATGAATATGGCAATGTAATATATAGTAGGACGTTTTATATATCTTCAAAAATAATAGAAACATTGTAATTAAAATTTTCATAATGGAAGGGTTGAGATATAAAACTTTGAATGATGTGTTCAACTCTACACAAAAGGAGATTTTGCAGCCACCAGGGATTCAGTGTTGGTAACTGCAGGAAAGCCCAGAGTTAAACAAATATTGGATTTTCATTGACCCCATAAGTTTCCTCTCTCCTTCTGTATGTGCCCTTTAAAATTAAAGTTTGATATGCATACACAAAAGCATACAGTGTGGTATAATGGACACTGGAGATCCAGAAGTGAGGAGGATGAGAGTTGTGTGAGGGATGAAAAATCATCTATTGGGTACAATGTACACTATTTGGGTGATGGGTACACTAAAAGCCCAGATTTCACTGCTATCCAATTCATGCGTGTAACCAAAACCCACTTGTACCCCTAAAGCTCTTCAAAATAAATAAATAAATAAATAAATAACATTAAAACTTGGGGCCACTCAAGATTGTAGGTGCCCTTGATTGCTGATGCCTGCAAGACTCACTTACCTCCTAGACCTTAATTTCTTTCTAGTCCTCAGAGGATTTCCACTGCTATGTTGTAAGGTCATTCCTTTATTGAAGAGAACGCTGTATGTGTTTTACTTGGCATTTTTAGATGATTTGTCATGAGAGATTTTCAGGGTATCCAGTTTTCCATTTTTACAGAAGACTGCAATTATTTCATGCTTATGTCTCCACTCCTCACCCGGAATATCTTTGATTACTTTTGCAAGTGTAGTATCTCATTTACCAAACCATGCCCAATAGGTAGAAGATGGCAATAAATACTTTGAAGTAATTGAACAAATGAATTAATTCATTTGACTCATTAATTGACTAAAATAACATGGATTTACTGCAAACCTCTGACTATTAGAGGTAAAGCCTGGTGGAGATATCTTGTAAAAAACAGATGAAGCACAGAAATGGATAGGGCACCTTAGTAATGTTGACACACTGTGTTAGTTTGTTCTCACACTGACATAAAGAAATACCCAAGAATGGGTAATTTATAAAGAAAAGAGGTTTAATTGACTCACAGTTTTGCATGGCTGAGGAGGCCTCAGGAAACTTACAATTATGGCAGAAGGTACCTCTTCACAGGGTGGCAGGAGAGAATGAGTGCTGAGCTGACAGTTATATAACCATTTTATATATATATATATATATAATATATAAAATATAAAATATTACTATTCAAGGTGAGATTTGGGTGGGGACACAGAGCCAAACCATATCACCCATGTTGAAGGCTCTTAGCATATCCTGCATCTTGGAATCTTTTGCCTATCTGAAGATTATTCTCCAAGGAAAATGCATCTATATACAGATTTCATTTGTTATATGATTTCATTAGGTTACTATCCCTTGAAAGCCCATCTCAAAACCCTAAGGGAAGTAAGGCATAGCCATAATTTCCCCAAAAAAGTCTGATTAATTTGTAGCCACTGGTATTATTGCCCCTGGATACATGGCCATATCACTTAAAATCTCCTGGCTGTCACTGCAACTGTACTCCCTCCCCAAGACTCTAAGTCATGAGCAGGAATGTCTAAGCATCGCCACCTGTGTCATGCACCTGAGCACTGGGTGCCAGGCAGTTGGGAAAAGTATTATTTATGCCTTTTCAGCTTCTGTAGTTGGAGACCCCACCTCCTACTTATTTAGGGGTGTTCTTCTGAGGGGGAAGGGTATATGATTCCTGGTTTTCAAAAATACCAAATACTCAAAGCACCTCCATTCCTCATAAACAAAAACAGAAAACCAAAATTCTTACAAAGTTGAAAACATTAACCACATTTTACTTCTACAAGCCAGGGTTTATATATATATATATATATTAAAATAAAATATATATATTTTAATATATATATATATTTTCCCTTTTCCCATAATTTATTTTTCTCTTTATTATATTATTAATCTTACATTGTTTTCAATTTTGTATTCTGCTTCTCTCACTTAGCATCAATATTACACAATAAACAAAAAGCTACAAACTCTACAGTCATGGTTACGCTATATATTTATGTAACTATGTCCATTTATATATCTGTGTACACATTTAACTATCAAACAATCTGTCAATTTTTCTGGAACAAAACATACTCTAACTTAATTACATTTATGTCTGGATAGTGTTATTTTAACTAATTTGGTTTTTAATTGTTATAGACCGTCATAAGACTTCTTGACAAGAAAAAATGTAGTAAAAGATTCAAAATATATCCTATCACTTTCTGTATTCCATATTTTCCATATCATAGTATTCATAACAAAAATTTTTAGCTGTAGCATAATTTCCATTGAATACTTGAAGGCAATCATATTAGTTATTATCTTTTTATTTACTGTAATAAAAATGCACTTTTTTCTGTTTTTGGATTTTTTAGAAAATAACGTTCATAGAAGGAATTATCACCTCAAAGTTTGCAAATATTTTGTGGCTCTCAAAACACATTGCCAAACTGCTTTCCGAAATCTTGTGACCATTGATAATGACGTCAACAAAGAATGAAGGATAATAATTTTATGATCTCCTCATTTCCGTTTGGAATAGAATTTAAATTTTTTGATAAACTAATGTAAAAATGACAATTGATTTTTGTTTCACTTTGCTTGTCCCTGATTACCTGAGCAAGGTTTCATATCTTCTATATTTATTCACAAACTTATTGCATTACCTGGCATATTCTATTTTATGAAGTTTCTGTTCAGCACATACTCATATTACTCATACTTAAGTAGAGCATATCATTGAGCACTTAATTTACTTAACAATAAATTCTGTTTACCAGCAGAGAGTCACATATCATGCTCATTTGCAATAAGCATGATGAGCATGATGATATTTTCACATATTTTCAAGTGGGTTTATTTTTCTTAATATGACTATCTTCCCTTTCCTCCTGAACAGGAAAAACAAGTAAACACATGACCATGCATGTATTAGTCAGGGTTCTGCAAAGGGACAGATAGGATAATAGGATATATGTATATATGAAGAGGGATTCATTAGATGAATTGACTCATATATGATCACAAGGTGAAGTCCCACAATAGGCCGTCTGCAAGCTGAGGGGCAAGAAAGCCTGTCAGAATCCCCAAACCCAAAAAGTAGGGAAGCTGATAGTGAAGTCTTTGGTGTGTGGCCAAAGGCCTGAGAATCCCTGGCAAATCACTGATGTTAAGTCCAAGAGTCCAAAAGCTGAAGAACTTGTAATCTGATGTTCGAGGGCAGGAAGCATCCAGAACAGGAGAAAGATGAAGTCTGGAAGACTCAGCAAGTCTGCTATTCCACCTTCTTCTGCTTGCTTTGTTCTACCCACATTGGCAGCTGATTAGATTGTGCCCACCCAGACTGAGGGTAGGTCTGCATCTCCCAGTCCACTGACTCACAAGTTAATCTCCTTTGGCAACACCCTCACAGACACACCCAGAATCAATACTTTGTATCCTTCGATCCAATCAAGTTGACACTCAGGACACACAGAAATCAGAACAAAATTGTCAATGAATAAATGATAAAAAATTTTTTACACATTAATTTTTCTTGTCACAATTGAGACAACAGTTTTGTCACATTTCCTGCCATTTTATATGAAAGTCCTCTTTCTTCTAGTGTCCAACAACATTTTCCCCACTTTTCTTGAAGCTCTCACTGACAAGCTCCTCTAATCTCCAGCATATTCTTTCCCCCAGAATCATTTTCTCCCTAATTTTCAAAGAATTTTCTTTCTGTTTGTGTGACTGAAAGCAAGTGGGCTTGCTCGATTATGAAGTATCAGTTTAGTCAATAAGGTTAGCTTCTGGAAAATTTACAGCTTCGGATCAATCATCTGCATTAGTGACAAAGAGAAAAAACAGTGTCAGTGGGGATTATGGTGAAGAGTTATGATGGCAAATTGATAGATGTGAAAGATGCTTGTGACCACGGGGACTTACACAGACCACAATGAAGAGAACAGAAGAAAAGAAGTCTGAGCTTGTTTGCCATAACAAGAGCCACGAATGAGGATGAGAAGGGTGAAATGAATTAGAATTTGACTGAGTGCCTTCTCTATGTATTCAGAGTAGAGTACTTGAGTTGTTGATTCACTCTAAACAAATTATCATTTTTACTCCCAGGACTGTAGGCAGGGGAGGAAATAAGGAAAACGCAGTGATGAGTTGGAAGACACAGATATACAAATTTTTGAGTATTCTGCTTATAATCAAATAGCAAATATGAAAAAGTGAGAAAAACTTTTGCATATTACAGAGAAGAGAAACAGCATGGAACGTTCAGACATAATGAAGACTGAGATATATGAGCATGCCCACTGAAGATGTTAACAGAGCACTGAGAAATGCAGGACTGGAAGAGGAGACAGGAATGAAGATACAGACTGATCTGTACAGGGAAGGGAGTCAAAGGTATCACAGAAGAGCAGCTCTTTAAGGTTATGATCAGGGAAAAATATATAACTATCTCCCCAAGTGTTACAGGACACATAAAGTTGTTGTAAGAAACAGTAGGAGCCATCAGAAAGAATTCATATATTCAAGCGACAATATTTACTGAAAGGGCATTTTGTAATATGTGTAGTTAGGTATATACATAGAAAGATGAAGAACGTATATCTCTGCTCTTGTGGAGTTAAGAAAAATTTTTAAATTTTGTCTAAAGAAGATTTGGGAAATAAAATAAAAACAACAACAAAAAAAAAACCAGTTTCATCCTGGCATATTTCACAAATGTTTTCAAGAAAGTAAAACGAATATTTTTTGTTTTATTTGCCTTGAATTCCTGAAATGACAACTAAATGGCAAAGAGTTATAATATTGCTTTGTGCTGAAGTTGCATAAAATCACTGAGTTTTTATGAAAATTGGCATGTGGTGTGTTTTCCTTGTAAATATAATAATGTATATTTTAGAAATGTTGGAAATTACTGAAAGAAAAACAGATGAACAAGACTATCCATAATCTCATCATTTTAGGGAATTTCTTGAACGCCTTTTCACTATTTTATCCATGTGTATTATTTGTTTTTTGGGGTTTTTAAATATTTATTTCATAATAGAGATAGTCATATGTACAAAAATATGGTTGCATCTTTTTTTCCCATGCACTTTATAATAATAATGTTTCTAAATTATTATATTAACTAATTGAATAATTACTTAAATAATATTGTGATGTGTAGCTTGATACATTTTAACTAACTTTATTACCACTGGCATTATTCACCTCTGGGGATTTTCATTTTAGAGAAATTATCACAAAGCATTCAATCCAAATATAAAGCTAATACCTTTATTCACTTATATAACTGATGTATAATAACCTCAAACTAAAAGCAAAACAAACAAAAAATGTCCCAAATCTACAGTTTGGACAGCGATTGGCAGAAACAGGTTAAGGTAACTACAAGATAGTCATCTTCACAACATTTGTAGGCATTCATTGGTGGGATTCTATACCTATCTTACTGAGAGGCATAAATTAAATGGTACAGGATTTTTCCAGGGTAGTACAGATGAGTACGCATTAAGGAAAAGTTTACTGCCTTCAGATATGTGATAGAATTTGAATGCCTTGAATGGGAGACCAGCATTCAAGGCATTCAAATCTTATACACGTGCGGATTTGAAACCTCCAAATCTCATAGAGAGGTAAGGGGCAACTCTGCAGCATCATCTTAAATGTTTCTCAGATTGTAATGAAGGATCGTACAGATGATCTTGGATTTGATATTAGACCAAAGGCAATTTCTTAATTTGAGAGCAGTTTGCCAATTAGGAGAGAATGGGAATGAGGAAAAGCTTATTTTGGAATCCCTGAAGGTCCTGGATCATTTATATTTCCTCAAATTTTCCTTAAAAAATGATCAGCTATTTTCTTCTGTTTTCTCTTGTCTCTCCCATTTTAGTCTAGGCAGCTGGAAGAAGTCAGCTGCCACCTCCAAGACATTTATTTTTTCCTGAAAATTTCCTCAGATCATAAATGTCTTTCTACAAATTTCTTGTTTTTTCACGTTAATTGAGACAACAGTTTTGTCACATTTCCTGCCATTTCATATGAAAGGTCCTCTTTCTTCTAATGTCCAACAATGTTTTCCCCACTTTTCTTCAAGCTGTCACTGACAACCTCCTCTAATCTCTTAAGGCTTTTTCTAACTCTCTCTTTGAAGCCCTTGAGTTTTCACTGGTTGTCCTTGAGACCCTGCAGCTTATACTTGCTGGCTAATCACAAAAGTATTGCCACACATTTTACAACTTTTATTTCAGGAGCACCCTACTTCCAGGCACTAAACTACGTTTCAGTTACCTATTGCTCCATACCATACCACTCCCAAACGCAATGGTTTCAAACAAAAAAATTCATATATTTTGCTCACAAATGAGCAATTTTGAGCTCAGAAAACAAAGCCCAGCAGGTACAGGTTATCTCTGCTCCTTGTTGTGTCAGATGAAGTAGATTGACTGGGAGTCAGGGCAGGTTGGTGCTGGGAGTTCAACCAGGATGTGGACAAGGGTCCTTGTTTTGTCTCTACGTGGACCTCTCTGTGAGCTGCTTGGGCTTTCTCACTATATCCTGGTTGTATTATAGGAACAAGTGTCCCCAAGGTAATCAGGTGGAAATGGTATTATCCTTTAAAAGCTATCCTTGGGAGTCACACAGTGTCACTTCTGCTGTAGCCAGAAATCCACCCAAATTTAAGGAGTGGGAACATAGACCCATGTCAAAGTCACATTGCAAGAAGAGTATGTGGGATGGCATGTACAGCTGTGCTCTTTTCAGATAATAATCTGTCATATACTCATCAATATTCTTGAGCAAAACTAAAAATTCACTATTGATGATATTCAGTTTTCCAGTTGGTAACATAGCAGTGGCGATTTATACTTGATTGTTTAAGGGTATGTGTGGTGTCATATGTTTGATTTGGGACCTTTTGAGTGGAGGATGGGTAGAGTTGAGGAGAAATGTTTTTTTTTGTAGAGTATAATCTAAAATAGACTTGGCTATACAAATGTCCAATAGACTAATGAAAAGATGCTCAGCATGACTAATTATTAGGTAAATGCAAATTATTAATAAAACTACAATGAGATATCACCTCACACCTGTTAAAATGGTTATTATCAAAAAGAGAAAAGATAACAAGTGTTGGCAAGGATGTGGAGGGAAGGAAACCTTTACACACTGTTGGTGGGAATGTACAGCCATTATAGAAAACATGGAGTTTCCTCAAAAGATGAAAAACAGAACTACTGGATGACCCAGCAGTCTTACTACTATGCATATACCCAGAGGACATGAGATCAATATGTCAAGCAGATAGTTTCACTCTCATGTTTATTGCAGCATTAATTACAAAAGCCAAGATACAAATCAACCTAAATGTCTATCAACAGATGAACGGATATGGAAAATGTGGCATATATACATGATCAAACACTATTCAGTCTTTTAAAAAGAAGAAAATTCTGTCATTTGAGATGACAGGGATGAACCTGAAAGACATTACGTTAAGTGAAATAAGCCAAAAGAAGAGAGAGGAATACCACATAATCTCACTTATATGTGGAGTGTAAAAAAGTTAAACTCTTAGATACAGAGTAAAATGCTGGTTAGCAGCAGCTGAGAGGTAGAGGAATTGAAGAGATGGCTTGAAGACACAAAATTTCAGTTAGACAGCAGAAATAAGTTCGAGAGATCTATTGCACATCATGTTGACTACAGTTAATAACAATGTATTACATGTTTTAAAATTGCTGAAAGAGTAGATGTTGTGTTCTCACTGCCAAAATATAAATATTTAATGTTAAGTAATTTGATTTAGCTATTCTACAATGTATATGTATAACAAAATATCATGTTGTACACCATAAATATATACAATTTTTGTCAATTATAAAATGAACTTTGTCAGAACTGTTGCTTGCTTGTTCCTGCGGAGAAAGGTGATTTTGGGTGAAAAGGAAGGAGATAAGGGAATGATTTCTTGTGAGTGGGGCAGGTTGAAAGTTGCCTACATGTGAAAAAAAAGCTGAGCTGAGCACAGACACTGAGGAAATAATTTTGTAGTGGTCAGGTCATGACGCAAGTTGCTAAGGAGCCCAGGTAATTAAACACAGCTGAAACCTTGATAGAGGGGCATTTTTTTTTCACCTCCATATAAAACCTACTGATTCTCAGAAGGATTATAGAAACATGGAGATCTTCATTTATTTAAACCTTTGACATTGATACTGGCAATCTTTTGACTGGCATATCAACAGTACCACCTGTGAGGCTTCTCTAGGTGGATTAAACGTTGAAGACCTGAGTCACATATAGTTGTAGAAGAAAAAAAATAATATAACAAATGTGACTTAGGGATGGTAGTTAACAGAACTTGTTTGTGAACACGTTATACACACTGCTTTGGGGATTCAAGAAATCTTTCCAGGAAAATTCTACCAGGATAATTTGCGAGGAGATTGTATTGACACCGAATCACTAAGCCAAAGGGCCTCAAGTCAGTGTAATGTGGGCATAAAATTAATGTGACATCATTTTACACTCATGGACTGGAATTGTCTGGCTGGACGTTGGTTTCCAGAGTTATCAGGTCAAACACAATGCCCTGCCTCTTTTCTGGAAAGTTATTACTTAGGAATTGCTGTCTCTTGCTCATAGAAAGAGTACCTGAGGTGAAATAGCAAACTGAACACCTCATTCAAAGTAACAATGCCAAGTTGGGCCATTTATTTTTATTCATTTTTCTTTTGTGAAGATTTATGTTTCTGAACAGAGATCACAGAGCAACTGTGAAACCAAAATGGAGAAGGCATGAGGAAGCTACTTATGTACTTTGTGGCAGCAAAACATAAGGATAAACTATTGTTTATAATTGTAAAATATTTTTTGTTAGGTTTGTTTTGGTAAAACTACTAAAATTCTGGTAATGGGGTGGGTCTTAGTGCTAGGTTTTGATAGAAGTGTGTACATGTGTAAATGTTTCAATATTTTCTTATGTGTTTTAGTAACAAGTTGGGGGAGAGCATTTCTGTCATCTATCTGGGAAGATGATTTTCTATGAATAATAATCTAAAACAACCAAAATTCTCCTTTTAGACTAACACGAAATATTATGAAAAAATTATGGAAGTACTGTGTTGGCTGTGTTATCAACTCTATTTTTCATTATTTATTTTTCTCTGCTCTCTGAGATATTTAAAATCCAGGCTCCATATAATTCCAGTATTCT
This sequence comes from Mandrillus leucophaeus, assembly GCF_000951045.1. Lineage (NCBI taxonomy): Eukaryota > Metazoa > Chordata > Mammalia > Primates > Cercopithecidae > Mandrillus > Mandrillus leucophaeus. Next base: position 221,811 of record NW_012109153.1, read on the forward strand.
CTCATATAAAGTTCTCTGCTTTGTAAACAGTGGGACAAGTATATTAGTATAAGAGATAACAGAACACCTGAAATGAGACAACTCCAGGACAAAAGGTGTTCACTGTGCCAAGCCTTTGAAGAAAGACATTGCTTTTCAGAAGATGTTATACATTTTCTGTGAACAAGACCAGCATGAAGTTTTAAATCATTTCCTATATACAAGCTCTCAACAAGCATGCACGAAAGCAAAATAAAGAACACCTGAGAAAATCTGAACTAGCTACCTGAAAACTGTATGTTTAAAGAAAGTGTCATTAAGAAAGGCATGCCTTCTTGCTGCTCAACTTCATCAGATGCCAGGTCTAATGACAGAGATTTTTAAATGGGTCCTGTTCTCGCTAACCATTTGTCATCTCTTCTACCTACTCTGATTTTCCCCATCCTGTATAGAAGTGTATCTCCTACTCATCTTTCAAGATTGAGCTCAAAGGTCGACTCCACTTGGAAGCTTTCTCTAGCTCTTCTGCACACAGCCTTCCATCATAAGCACTGTCCTTGACCAAGTGTCCTTCCCTTGGCACTGAATTGGAGTACTTAATACTCTCCATTCTCTTTGTTGGTTTACTTTTCTGATGCATGATGCCCCATTCCCATCCCTGTTCCGTAACCCTAACACAACCCCATTGACTAAACCATGAGGCCTTTTGAGGCCAGGAGTAATATCAGTCTTAAGTCTCTCTCATTCATATGCAACACAATATCTGCAAATCGCTGCCTAATTACTCTCCCATGAATGACTCAATGGGCAAGCAAATAAATGAATGCATACATTAACAATACAAAGAATCCTGGTACAGTTTCTTTCTCTTCTCCTAGACATTTTTTAAAACACAAATGTTGAGCAAAAAGGATTTTTTTAGACTCTACACAGATATTATATCATTCTATTACTGAGGAAAGAGATTGAGTTGACAGCTGACAGGGAAAAAAACAAAACTACACAAGTATTATGCTTTTGTCTTTTTCTTCAAGGAGAATGACTTGGAAACTGGAAAGCGTAAACATGATGAAGAGGTAAATGTGAGAAGACAGTAAGGAAGTACTGAGATTCTTTAAATGAATCCAAATCTCTAGGCTGGGTAAATTTCATCCTACAAAACTGAAATAGGCTACAGACATGACTGCAGAGCCTCAATTGATAGCCCTTGACAAAAAAAAAAAAAAAAAAAAAAAAAAAAAAAAAAAAAAAAAAATGAAAGCTAGCTAGAATACCAGAAATGGGAACATTTCTCTGATTTTCAAAAGGAAGAAAAAGGCCAGATATGGAAATTTCAAATAAATGGGTATGACCTTGTCACTGATAAAGTTCCAGAAAAGTCAGAAAATTTGTTTAAAGTTTATTTTCTTAGCACTAGGAAAAGGAAGTGATGCTCATTACTAGCTGGAAAGGATTCATCTAGTACAAATCACTTATAGAAGTCCCTTTTGTTTTCTCTTATGCTTTTCTTCTTTGAAAAATATGCTTACAACATAAATGAGAAATTTGCAGCAGACATGAAAATACGAATCTCAGAACAATATTTCATCAAATTTCTTAATATTTCCATGATGATAAGATGACTTATCTTGTTGGTAAGATATTTGGACTGAACTGTTTAGGTAAGTAGATTTATAACTGACCAAATGACCATATCCAAAAGAATCACCTGATATAACACTGTTACCATGAAGCAATAAGGTCCTGTCCTTAGCTATATCCTATAGTACTATTTTATATTTAGCTACATATGTAGACAGGATAAGATACTGAATTCCTGACTTAAAAACATGGTAGGTAAGTTCTCTATTGTCACATTCAGATTTGAACATATGTCGACAATTTGGAATAAAAATTGTCCAACAGTGATTAGGTGAAAAAATGAGTTGAAATAAATGTAAGTTGAATAACAACACTGTTGAAAAGGATGAACCTGCTTTCAATTCACATGGAAAAGAGACTAGAACACAGCAGGTGTTATAGGGGAACACTTATTTCCCTTCAGGTTTCTGTGCGGCTACTTCCACTGGAGTAGCACTGCTGGCCTCTGCTTCTCCCTCTCACTCACTTCTGTTCATTGCGGGAGAGGGTGCTACTAGATTGGTGGATGACGGTCATTAGTAGCTTCACTCCCCACCCCAAGGTCAGTTATTGGATAGAATAATTTCATGAAAAAAAATCATGATTTCTGGGGATCCCCTCTCTGCTTCTACCTCAGACCAGTTTGAGAGAGCAATCCTGGGTGAGTGTATTTTGCCTGCTCTGCGGATGGAAATTTTTCTCTAGATGGTCTCCCAGTGCCTAGCCTGGGAGTCTGTCAGTGGGTGGTTGGTATAGACAGTGTTAGTAAACCCATTTTTTAGCCAGATCCTTAAGTGATACTCTCTCACCTAAGTTTTTCAGTAAAATGGCTCATATCATGATCTCCTTCTATCTGAATCAGTAAATGCTTACAAACCCCAAGAGTGGATACTTATTTATGTTTATTGATTATTAAACACAAACCTGAGGATTTAAAAGGACCAAATCGCTATTTCCTAATGTGTGTTGCTCATAGCAGTGGTTGCTTTATTTTAATTGTTTGCTCTGGTCTTCCTCTCACAATAAAGGCTTTTCTCAGGTGTCTACTATTTATCATCAGAGTGGGCAAAAAGAAAGCTAGATGGAACCGTGCATGTGTAAATAGGCATTGTTAAACATGAGTTTTGAGCTAAAAAATTTTAAAATGGTGAAAAGTTTATTTAGGACTCCAAGATATCCCCTTCGCCACTGGCAGATGACGGGAAGATTATTCTCTGAAAAAAACTGACTAGGTCAGTGGTGCTAAGACCAGTGCCACACTAAAATCAGACTCGTTGGTAAGAATTGTCATGCAGAAAATTATGTTTTGAGGGGCAACCTGGATGTCAAATCTTTAGGTCTTTTCTTTTGAGCTGACTAGGGTTAAATTCTTCAGAAGAATTTCTTCCAGTTTCCTGCTTGGATGACATAAACATGACTGCTAGCATTTTGGGACCTGGGTGAAGAATAAGGCTGAGGATTCAGCATTCAGGATGAAAACACTCACTGATGACTGATTTCAGTAAGGTACTCCTGACCTTGCCTGTGCTTAGTGTCCCTTGATCTAGTGAACCTCAGTTTTATTCTTTCTAGAGAATAAACTTCCAGACATCTTCCAGTTGGTAAGTGGTTTCTTGGGGAAATCTAAATAATCTTGCTGCCTAAATAAACTTTTAACCGTTTTAAAAAATTTTTAGCTCCGTGCTAAAATGCTTTCAAAGATATCACCCAGCTTCTGAGCCTTCTGAGAATTTTTCAGTATAATTTAAGTGAGGTTGCTTCTTGGCTTGTTCCACAGCTAATTTAGGATTCAGCTTTTCAGGTCTATTAAATCAGTTACACCTTTCCATCTATTTATCAGTTGTTGCTACTGCCTCTTGCCCGATTTCTTTGTTTCCGTGAGCTCCTCTCTTCCTGCCCCGCATTTTTTTTTTTAAGACACGGTCTCACTCCGGTTGCCCAGGCTGGTGGAGTGCAGTGGTGGGATCTCAGCTCACTGCAACCTCCACCTCCCAGGCTCAGGTGATTCTGCCACCCCAGCCTCCCGTGTAGATGGGACCATAGGCTCCCGGCTAATTTTTTGGCATTTTTTTTAGTAGCACGGGGTTTCATCATGTTGTCCAGGTTGGTCTTGAACTCCTGGACTCAAGTGATCTACCCACCTTGGCCTCCCAGTGTACTGAGATAACAGGTGTGAGTCACCGTGCCTGGCCTCTTCCCTGTTCTGTTACTGTGGCCTTAGTAAGGTTTTTCTGGAGTGGATTGTGGAGGGAGGGGATAGAAGCTAATGCATGTGTCCAGCCTGCTGTCCTTGGGAGCTTTTTCATTTCACAGGTTTCTTACGTTGTCTCCTGCAGCAGGAGTGAAGGCTGAGCTCAGTTACAAAGTATCATGACCAAGCTTTTGGCTTTGCACCTTCTTATTATTGATCAAAGAGCCATCTATTGCCATAAATAGTTTAAATTATAATATGGCTAATGTTACCATTACTTTTTTATCTAGATATATATGAATAAAAATTTAAGGAGATAATTAATATCAAAACTAAAGATACTATTTGTTATTGATTTAGTACCTCTCTTTCTTATAAAATCAGTAACTAGTAAAAATAGCTGAATTCCTTTCACTGAGAGATTTTTAAAGTAGTAATTTAAAATATTAATTATATTTATTGATATATGGAGTTTTTATTTTGAATTTTAGTACATTTTAATTGCATTTATTTTATAGTTTCCTGACATTAATAGAGTGATACTGGTGTTTTATTTATTACACTGACCTTAAAACTTCATTTGAAAAAAATATGTAGGTACAAAAGAGAGTTTAAAGAAAATCATCAAGTCTCTAGAGGTAGTGTCCAAATATGGCAAACTCGTGATGAAGATATGAAAATGACAAGTTTAGGCAAGTAGGAAACACAAGTTAATGTGACTATTCAAGCCAATAAGCTAACAAAGTACATATTAAATGTGTAGTGTCCACATTTAGGAACAATTTGGTCTCAAGATAGTGTGCATAATGCAGATTGCAGATGCAGGATAGTGCAAAATACTAGAATTGTAAAGAAAACAAAACCATATTATTTTAGTGCCTAGTCCAGGGTCTAGTATGTAGTAGTAATTCAAATATCTGTTGCCTTGGAACGAAAAAAAAGTGACAGGAAGTGAAGATGTTTAACCTGAAGATAGAGAATTTAGTGGAAAAGGTAACAACTGTCTTTTAATATATGCTGTCATGTGAAACGAAACATTTAGGGAAGTATTGAGGTGTAGACTTAACTTTGAGAGCAGAATTAGTGGTTATAAGTTATGGGAGGGCTAATTTAGGCTATGTTTTGAAAGAACATCAAGATTTCATGCATCAAGCATCAGTAAGTGTTTTTGAAGTATTAAGTTATCAATATTATTCAAAATGTTGGAGCAGTGATGAGATAATGATTCTACAGAGATCTTGTCAAAGAGATAACCGTATTCGGAAAGAGGCAGGTCATCAGACGAATCTTGAAGAAACTTTGGGAATAGGTTCTAGTACTTAACCCAAACCTACTGAGTTAGAACCAAGTGTCAATGAACCCTCAGTTGCCTTCCAAGTTTCATCTGAAACTAGAGTTGGTTGTTGACTTCTAGGGTATGTGCATTGGAGTGAAGCAGTAGATGAAATTTTCAGTTTTGCCTGGGCATGATCCCTGATGGTTAACTCTTTGATATCTCTTACCCTAATCACTTATCTATGATGAACACCTAATCACTCTCACAGTTATCTCATACTCAAAATATCCCAAAAGAAACTTACTACATTATGTTATAAGATTGTTTTAAGTGCTATAAAAGAAAAAAACAAACAAACAAACAAAAAACACCACAGAGTTCCATGACAGAGTGATAGAAGAAGTACCACTTTGGTGCAAAGCCAAAAGAAGAACCACTTTAGAAAGAAGGTTCATGGGGCTGGGCACAGTGGCTCACACCTGTAATCCCAGCACTTTGGGAGGCTGAGATAGGTGGATCACAAGTCAGGAGTTTGAGACCAGCCTAGGCCAATACGGTGAAATCCCTTCTTTATTAATAAATAAATAAATAAATAAATAAATAAATAAACAAACCAAAAAAAAAAAAAAAATTGTCCAGGGGTGGTGGGGCACGCCTGTCATCCCAGCTACTCGGGAGGCTGAGGCAGGAGAACTGCTTGAACCCAGAAGGCGGAGGTTGCAGTGAGCCGAGATTGTGCCACTCACTGCACTCCAGTCTGGGTGATGAAGTGAGACTCCGTCTCAAAAAATATATAATGAAAGAAGGTTAACAGATGGTATCCCTGACCAGGTGACATTAGAGTTGAAACCTGAAAGATAAGAATGAGCTGACAAGCACATTGCTGGCCAAAGAGTGTCCAGGCATGGGTAAGATTCCAAGAGCTCAGAGTTTTAAGAAATAGATACACGGTCCAAGGGTGGCAGGAGCAAGCTGAGGAAGGGGAAGTGTAAAAATGAGCTAAAGTTGGAATGCAGCTTCAGAGCAAGTCACACTGGCCCTGTAGGCCACGGCTCAAGGCCTTATGTGTTCCCTGCTTCACATCTCCTTGGCTCAATACATAATTTTATTATTAGCAACCCACACTCTTGAAATTCCCTATTTGTTTAATTCACCCAATTATATGTGTAGCATGTAAGTCCCTTAAGGACAAAATTTCTACTGCTTACCTCAATATCCCTCATTCTAGTACCTAAAATAATGCCAGTAACCTAGTATTGAGGTGCTCAGAATAGGTAGTTAAGTGAAAAACCTAAAAAAGACTAGATAAATCTTATCTTCTGTGCTGATTCAAAGTCTTTAGAATGGTCACTGCTGGTTTTTAGATTTTGGCCAAAGTGTCTTAATAACTACGATGATAATTGAGCCGACACTTTTTGTCAGCATTAAAATACCATAAAAATATAATTTGTTTTTTACAAAATCTGTTGACTTAATTCACACTAGACCTTAACACAATAGATCATTTTAATGTCTATGTAATTTTACAGAAGGTTTGAGTGTTCAGCATTTCATCTATACTTACATTATTATAATGCATATTTTATATTATATATTATTATAATACACACTATTTTGTTACCCTTGTTGTTCTTCTTGCTCATGCTATTTTTGTATTTTATTTTATTTTATTCTGGTAAGAACACTTAACATGAGCTCCACCCTCTTAACACATTTTTAAGTGTACAATACATTATTATTAACTATAGGTACAATGTTGTACAGCAGATTACTAGAACTTATTCATCTTGCTTGACTGAAATTTTATGCCCATTAATTAGCAATTCCCTATTTCCTCCTTCCCCTAGCCTCTGGAAATCACTATTTCACTCTTTGATTCCATGAATTTGACTATTTTAGATACCTTATGTATGTGGAATCATGCAGTATCTCTCTTTCTGTGACTGGCTTATTTTAGTTAGAATAATGTCCTTAAGCTTTATCTATGTTGTCACATACTGTAGGTTTTTCTTCTTTTTTGAGGCTGAGTAATGTTTCATTGTCCATGTATCTTGTATTTTCTTTATCCATTCATCCATCCATGGACATTTAGGTTGTCTCCATGTCTTGGCTTTTGTGGATAGTGCTGCAATGAACCCGGGAGTGCTAATATATCTTTGATATCCTGATTTTACTTTTTTGGGATAAATACCCAGAAGTGAGATTGCTGGATTATAAAATAGTTCTATATTTAATTTTTTGAGGAATTTCCTTAGCAGCTGCACCACTTTGCATTCCCACCAACACTGTACAAGGGCTCCAATTTTTCCATATCTTTGCCAATACTTGTCTGTTTTTTGTTGTTGTTGCTGTTGTTATGCTAGTGATTCTGACAGGTGTGAAGTGAAATGGTGGTTTGATTTGCATTTTTCTGATGATTAGTAATGTTGAAAATTTTTCATGAACCTGCTGACTATTTTTCTGTCTGTTCTGGGGAAGTGTATGTGACTATATTGATTAGGGCTATGCTGGGGCTGTTCTAAAAGAGGATGCTACTTTCAAGTGGAATATGGAGTCAGAGAGGCTGATTCAGGTGGGGGAATTGTGACTCCATCACCCAGTAATACCGTTGCTTAGTATACTTAGTACAAATGATTTAATCCCATTAAGGGCTAGTCTCTTTACCTACAAATTGGAGATAACAATTATACTTCCCTCTCCAGATTGTGGTACACTTAAAAGAGATCATATATACACAGCATTTAGCATAGTCTCTGGCATTTTGGGAGCACCAAAAATGTGAACTGCTATTATATTTCATAATTATTTTAAAATTACAATATTTAAGCCTGACCCCAGGGGTTTATAATTTTAAATGATCAAAATTTATACAAAAAAAACCTCACAAATTCCTGGCACAGCAAAGATAAGAGATAACTAGGAAGCAATAATGCAGTAATTCATTTACATCATGTCAAAGATGACTGAAAATAAAACTTTATGGAAGAGTATATTTTTATAAAAGTCTTTGCTTCAGAGTTTTCTGATAAATATTCCTTTTGGCCTGAGATCTACATAGTTGATTTCTGCATAAAACTGAATATTTTTTGGAAGTTAGGGCTAAATTAGTTGGGTTATTTTTGCATGATGAAAGCGTGAAAACAAAACACCTTTTTTGCTAAAATATTATCTGGTCCTCGTTTCAGCCCAGAGGACTGAAAATACTATGAAATTAAAATTTCAAATGTGGGAAGGAAATTCTATAATATTTGTTAATTCTAGCCCCAAAATGTTCAAAGTTATTTTTGCTTCAAAATCTGGAACTGAACATGCACTTAACAATTTATTTCAATTCACACTGTTAAAAGTTTGCCCTGCCTATATCTGCAGGTTTGGAGGTGTATATGAGGTATTTCTCCTTTCTTTAGAGAAAGCTGAACAAACTGATAAAAAGAAAAAGTCAAAATAGTTGTCTCTTAACATTTTTAAGCTATGCAGTTGTAAAATTGTTAAGGAAATAATAAATTATGTACATTTTAAACTGTGACATCCTAACACTGTGTCATCAGTATTCAAGGTGAAGGTGTGCATGTTTGGTGACATTATTCAGAGAGAGAACGCAATGGCATGCCATTATATAGCACCCTTAAATAATTATCTGGCATCAAGTAGTTTTATTCTGAATTTTCTGAAGAACAATAGGATTATAAAGAGTTTTATACATGTGGAAAAAAGAATTAATGCTGCACTGGTACTGGTTGAGAAATGTTATGGAAACTATGCCATCACCTTGCTAGGGATGAGGCAACAGCAGCAGTGTCCACTTGGATAATATTAGAGGAAAATGCACATCATATGGCTGCATGAGATGGGCACTGAGTAATTGTGCTAATGTGGTTTCACTTGCTCTACTTTTCTATTTCCTTATTTAAGTGTCTTACATTTTAGTAGAACATGAATTTAGCATACATCTTGCATTTGATTAGATCAAATTTTATGTTTTTTATGCATTTGAATCCAAGTTTGGCTCTGTGAACCTTACCATCTGTCTGGAGTTGTCATTGCATTTATATTTAATTTTAATTTACCCCATTATATTTTTGACTAAAAGTGGTTTTATTTTTGGCATCTTCTTTACCTAGTGTCTCCTCTCCCTCCCATCTATTTGCAACAATACATCCAGAAAGGACCTTCTAAAGCATAAACCTGATCACATTATTCCCAATTGTATCACATTGTCTTTATAATAACTCCAGATTCTTTAACTATACTCATAAGATCCCACATCATCCAGACCCTTCGAGTATTCCTTTGCCACTTCCTCTTATGTATGCTATGTTTCTGTATTCCTTCCAGTTCCTCTATCTGTGCTTTCTTTTGCCTCCAGGCCTCTGTACATGCTCTTCCCTTGCCTGTAACCATGTATCCTATATTCTGCCTCAATAAGCATCCTATAGACCCTTTTGTCCTAGTGTACTTGTCATTTCTTCCAGGAGTCTTTATGGACAACCTTATCTCTTCCCCACAAAATGAACTATATCCTCTCATTTGACAAATGTAAATTGCATAAAGTCATGCCGTGCTATGTGTCGTCTCTGCTAGACTGTAAGCTCCAGGAGGAAACACACACCAGCTACCTTATTTATCATTGAATCCCTCAAGTCTAGTGTAGAGCCTAGAAGATGATAGTGGCTCAATAAGTCTTTAATAAATGCCTGGATGAATGGATTTTTAAAACATATAAATTGCTATACATATATTATTTATCACTCCTATTTACAACATATAATGATAACATATCAAAATTATATGTAGACTACAATCTATTTTATTCTTCAGGTATAGCTGTTAACTATAAACTGCTATATGGATGGTAAATGTAATAAAAATTATCTCAATTAGTAAGATATTCTCAGTAATTTGTTTAGACATTTTTATCTGAGTTGCAATTGTTTATGATAATGCTGCTTTGTATCGAAAATAGTTATTGATACTCAAAAATAGATATTCCAAATAGAAGTCTACTACACATAAATCTAGAATATTGCAGAACTTTAAGTTAGTGGCAAATATCTTATACAAATGTCTCCAAGAATCAGGAAGTTTATAAAATACAATTCAGTGATTGTTAAACCCAAAATGAGATTTATAGTTCCAGTCATGGGGAAGGACTTTGAAGAATCTCTTTCTTTCTCTCTTTCCCTCTTCCTCCCTCCCTCCCTCCCTCCCTCTTTTCCTTCCTTCCTTCCTTCCTTCCTTCCTTCCTTCCTGCCTTCCTGCCTTCCTGCCTTCCTGCCTTCCTGCCTTCCTGCCTTCCTTCTCACTCTGTCACCTAGGATGGATGCCATGGCAAGAACTCGGCGCACTACAACCTCTGCCTCCCAGGTTCAAGTGATTCTCATGTCTCGGCCTCCCTAGTAGCTGGGATTACAGGCACGTGCCACCACGCCAGACCAATTTTCTGTAGAGACGGGGTTTCACTATGTTGACCAGGCTTGTCTTGAACTCCTGACCTCAGGTGATCCACCCACCTCGGCCTCCCAAAGTGCTGGGATTACAGGTGTGAGCCAACGCCCTGGGCCAGAGAACCTTTCTATCCAACTTTGCTGACAGATGTTGACAGCTGCCTGCTTTTCTTCTTGGTAGAAAACAAAAATGTTGCTTCATCACAGAAGAAAAAGAAAAATAACCATGAATCCTAGAGTCATCTGGGGAGTCTCATATTTAATAGTATCACATCTATACGAATCATGTGGGGAACACTGATTCTCCTGGACAGCCTTGTTCATACAGTTATCATCACTGTGGTACTCAGCAGTGCTACCGTTCCTATGGGTTCTTAGTTTGCATGATAGTATACTGGGCATTGAGGAGTTTACACATTTAACAAATGTTTACTCAGCACCTATTTTGTGATACATACTATGCTAAGAGTTGGGAATGCAGTGATGACTAAGAAAGAAAAATAAACAAGTAGATTACAGATTGAAAGGAAACTGAAGAGTGATGGTCAGGGAGCACCAAAAGGGAGTGAGGTGGGCTGAAATTTAAGATAGCTGGTCAGGAAGGCCTCTTAGAGGAGGGGATTTTCAAGCTAAAAATAGCAATGAGACATCACAAAGAAACCAGATAAATACAATCAGAGAAAATGAAAGTGTAGTTTCTGATGTGGAAAAGGGCTTGCTGTATTTGAAGATAAGAAAGAAGGCTAATGTGATTTGAGAATAGTGTGCAAGGAAAACAAGGGCTTCAGATCAAGTTGGAGACGTACTCAGATGATACAACACTTTTAAGAGTTTAAATTTTCTTCTAAAAGTGAAGGAAGCTCTGGAAAGTTTTTATGCAAGGAATCAACATGATCAGATTTATATTTCTAAAACTTTATCCTGGCTGCTGTATGGAAAATGGATGGGAGAGGAGCAAGAATGGAAGCTGAGAGGCCATAGAGGAAGTTGTTGCTGTAGTCCCGGTGTGAAATATGGCAGCAGAGATGACCAAATCTATCTTTTGAAGACAGAATTGATAGAGTTTATTAAAGGATTGGTGGTGAGGGGTGAAGCAAAGAGAAGAATCAAGGATGAGTCTCAGATGGTGTCATTTAAGCAACTTGGTAGAGAGTGGTCTCTTTTATTGCAATGAGAAAGAGCTACAGGTTTGGGGATGAAGGAGTTCAACAGCTCCATGTTGGACATATGACATTTAAAGATAAGCACATCTGAAGTCACTTGCTGATTCAAAGACAGTCATACTACATGGGAGAAACATGATAGATGAAAAAATTCAGGGAAACAGGTAATGAGAACGTTGTGCTTCCCAGTGAAAGACAAGTTACTTGCCCACCGGTAAGGGATATGTGCTGTGGATCATTTGTCACGTGATGGTGACGGATTTACATCCAGAATCCCTCAAGAACAAAATCTGTATTCATAAGCCAAGGATCAGGGACTTGGAGTGCTGTTGTGTTTGTGACATTTCAAGCACCGGCTGAGGAGTCCCTCTAAGGTCTCACCCTCTTAGTCATTAGTGAAACATAATCTGAAATTCGCTTATTTATTTGCCTCTTTAAGAATTAAATCATTTTTCTTTCAGTGCTTTTCCAGAAAAAAATTATCTATTGCCTTTTAAAAATCATAGACTTTTAGGAATATGTTTTTAAAAGAGCATCTGGTTTATTTCTCACAGAAAGCTGGTGCAAAGAAGTGAGAAACATGGATCAAGTCAGCACCAAAAAGAGACTGTGAATAATTTGCTTAATGATTGGAAAAAAATATATATTATTAAAATTGTGTGTCAGCTTACTTGTTATTAAAAAGCCATGGTGTGCATTCAAGGACAGAATTTGGAAGATTTACCCCACCCCAATATTCTATTTCTTACGTAGAAATTTTTCATAATAAGAAAGTCAATGTTGTGAGAAAGTACCTTTTTTGAACTATTAATTTATGTTTTCACTTAGGTTTTCCCCTTTCGTCTTCTGCTATTATCCATAACACAGACCCCATACTTACTACTTCAGGATTGGATGAAAGCAGAATTTGCCTGCAAACAATTTTCTCCTGAGTTCACTTTTAAATTCAAAAGCTTAAATCAGTTTTGCTAAATATCCTGAAGAGACACTAGGGTTGGAAGACAGAGAGAGAGAGAGAGAGAACTTAGGCCCTTTTTCAGCAATACTTGTCAGGGAGTTGAAAAGACCTTTAAGAGAAAAAGTGAATGTAGTATCTGTGGGACACAACGTTTGATATATATTTATTAAATTGATTTTTTATTACTTATAGTGCTCTGATTCCCTATACTCATAATTATTTCCCACTCCATATTATAGAATTTTACTTCATTGACAATAGCATGCCATCATAAATGAATGACACCTTCACAGAATATAAATAATTCCATACACTCTTTTATATCTTAAAACTCTAAAGATATTACTGTATTGTCCCTTAGCATCTAATGTTATGAACAAGTCTGCTAGAGGCCAGACTTTTCTTCCCCTTATAATACTTATAAGTATCATATTTTCCTGTCTGATTATTTTCTCAATTCATTCTTTCTCCTTGAAGTTATTGACATTCAACAGAGTGTGTTTAAATACTGTCACTTTCTAGTCCTGAAGGATAATCTTACTTCCTATGCCTATTTTGCTGAAGATCGCTACTTTTAAAGTAACTCTTTTTGTGTCATCACTTCCACAATCATAGGCTTGTTCTCAGGCAACTGCTTAATAAATATACAGATAGTTACAAACTTAAGATGGCTGGACTTACAATTTTTCAATTTTATTACGATACAAAAGTGATACACATTCAGTAGAAATTGCACTTTGAATACACAGAGAACTATTCTGTTTTTTTTACTTTGAGTACTGTATTCTATTCAGTACTGTATTGAATAAATTACATGAGATATTCAATTATAAAATAGGCTTTGTGTTAGATGATTTTGCCCAACTTTAGGCTAATGTAAGTGTTCTGAGCACATTTAAGGTAGGTTAGGCTAAGCAAGGATGTTTGGTAGGTTAGGTATTTTAAATGAATTTTCAGCTTAAGATATTTTCCATTTATGATGGTTTATTGGGACATAACCTCACTGTAACTTGAGGAGGAGCATCTATAACTGTTTGGGTTTCTTCCTGTTCCAGGAGCCAGTGTTTTCCAATGATTTACTTTCTTTGACTGCTCTACTTCATGAACATCAATTAATATAAGTTTTATTCATTGGCCTTGACAACGCAACTTTCTTGTGCTAGTGGTAACCAAGGAACTCCAAGCATACCATCATAAACAGTGGCCACTTGTCTTTAATGGACCTTGTCTCCTCTAAGTCATCATAATAGAGACTATTAGTTCAAGTCAGCTTGGTGGCCACCTGGGAACCAGTGAAATTTATTCTCTTCCTACCAGGAGGCTATAGTTATAAGAAAAGAAAAACATCAGGAGTGCCATCTCCAGATATTCATTTTATATTTATTAAATGAATAAATGAGTGGGTAATTTAATGAATGAATGAATGAATCTAGCTCTGGCCTCAAAGGTCCTCACAATAGATAATCTTTAAGGTTTCTTTCAATTGTGAGATTCTATGAGATAATTCTCTCTTTACTTGGGGAAATGGGGTATGCATTTTGATTGACCTGCCAATGGGATAGGCTAGTGCATATGTTTATTGCTTCTCCATTCAAGCACAGTTTATTGTTGAGTTTCATTAAGCCTCTAAATAAGCTCATTAGAAAGAGTCTGTTCCTGAAGGACTCAAAACTAGCCTGAACTAGCTTCCTCAAATATCCAAGCTTTTATTTATCATCTCTGAGACTCAGGAGCCCACATTGTTCCCTGTTAGTAGTAAAAGCCCAGTGTTTCTATGTACTTTTTTTTTTTTTTTGAGACGGAGTCTCGCTCTGTTGCCCAGGCTGGAGTGCAGTGGCGCGATCTCAGCTCGCTGCAAGCTCCGTCGCCTCCCAGGTTCACACCATTCTCCTGCCTCAGCCTCCCGAGAAGCTGGGACTACAGGCGCCCGCCACCATGCCCGGCTAATTTTTTTTTGTATTTTTAGTAGAGACAGGGTTTCACCGTGTTCACCAGGATGGTTTCGATCTCCTGACCTCGTGATCCACGTGCCTCGGCCTCCCAAAGTGCTGGGATTACAGGCGTGAGCCACCGCACCCAGCCTCTGTATTTTTTTTTTTTTTTTTTTTTTTGAGACGGAGTCTCGCTCTGTTGCCCAGGCTGGAGTGCAGTGGCGCGATCTCAGCTCGCTGCAAGCTCCGTCGCCTCCCAGGTTCACACCATTCTCCTGCCTCAGCCTCCCGAGAAGCTGGGACTACAGGCGCCCGCCACCATGCCCGGCTAATTTTTTTTTTTTTTTAGTAGAGACGGGGTTTCACCGTGTTAGCCAGGATGGTCTCGATCTCCTGACCTCGTGATCCGCCCGTCTCGGCCTCCCAAAGTGCTGGGATTACAGGCTTGAGCCACCGCGCCCGGCCTGTATTTTTAACTAACATTGTCTACTTCTTTCTTTTGTGGACATGACAGTTCTTAGTGTTTCTTCTGTTAACTCCTAAATCCTAAAGAACTTCACATGTGGGGTTTCTCTTGTGTTGCAAGACCGTCCAAATTATGCTTTAGATCCCTCAGGACTGAGTAGGGCCAGTTTGTCCTGTGTAACTTGGTTTGGAAGACTTCAATGCTTTGAGACTCCAAACTGTGCCCCTGATAACTCAGAACTGAATAGGCCAAGCTTGTCCTGTGTAACCTGGTGTGAAAGACTCCACTGATCTGTTCATTTGCTGCTGGGCTCTTTTATTCTAATATTCTAGGAGTTTCCCATCATACAGTTCTCTAACCACCAAGGGAAGGGTACAGATGGCAGATGCAGAACCTCAGACATGGCTGAGAGCAGTCTCCCTGTCTACCACTTCACAATGGAACCACGTTTGTTTTCTTAGTGGTGCCTGACTTTAACTAAGGACTTCAAACTATTTCTGGGAATATTAGAATATGAGGCAACTAATGTAGAGAGTAGCTTTAACTCTAAAGGTAGAAGCTATGCTTGTTGCAATCTCCCTCAAGTCTGAGGGTGTTCACATCTAGAAGTATGATGGAGGAACATAAAATAAACTAGAAATGAGGTTAGGCAAAGGCAGTCCTTCCTCTCTTGATATGTATTTCCCTGACTAACACTAGACCCTATGGATTACAAGACTGGGTCATAACAGATTCATGCGATATGACTTTCAAGGTCCTTTCAATAAAGAATTATTTAGGCAGAGAGTAACCCTGATATGGTTTGGCTCTGTGTCCTGACCCATATATCATGTTGAATTGTAATCCCCACATGTCAAGGGAGGGAATTGGTCATAAGTGACTGCATCATGGGGGCTGTTTCTCCCACGCTGCTCCCGTGATAGTGAGAAAGTTGAGATCTGGTTTTTTGTTAAGTGTCTGGCCCTTTCCCTGTGTGCTCTCTCTCTCCTGCTGCCTTGTGAAGACATACCTTGCTTCCCCTTCACCTTCTGCCACGATAGTAAGTTTCCCAAGGCCTCCCCGGCCATGTGGATCAGTGAGTCAAATAAACCTCTTTTCTTAGAGGAAGTCAAATTGTCCCTGTTTGCAGATGACATGATTGTATATTTAAAAAACCCCATTGTCTCAGCCCAAAATCTTCTTAAGCTGATAAGCAACTTCAGCAAAGTCTCAGGATACAAAATAAATGTGCAAAAATCACAAGCATTCCTATACACCAATAACAGACAAACAGAGAGACAAATCATGAGTGAACTCCCATTCACAATTGCTACTAAGAGAATAAAATACCTAGGAATCCAACTTACAAGGGATGTGAAGGATCTCTTCAAGGAGAACTACAAACCACTGCTCAATGAAATAAAAGAGGACACAAACAAATGAAAGAACATTCCATGCTCATGGATAGGAAGAATCAATGTGAAAATGGCCATATGTGCAAGGTAATTTATAGATTCAATGCCATCCCCATCAAGCTACCAACGACTTTCTTCACCTAGTTGGAAAAAAACTAAAGTTCATATGGAACCAAAAAGAGCCCGCATAGCCCAGACAATCTTAAGCCAAAAGAACAAAGCTGGAGGCATCACACTACCTGACTTCAAACTATACTTCAAGGCTACAGTAACCAAAACAGCATGGTACTGGTAGTAAAACAGATATATAGACCAATGGAACAGAACAGAGGCCACAGAAATAACACCACACATCTACAACTATCTGATCATTGACCAACCTGACAAAAACAAGAAATGGGGAAAGGATTCCCTATTTAATAAATGATGCTGGGAAAACTGGCTAACCATATGTAGAAAGCTGAAACTGGATCCCTTCCTTACACCTTATACAAAAACTAATTCCAGATTTATCAGAGACTTAAATGTAAGACCTAAAACCATAAAAACCCTAGGAGAAAACCTAAGCAATACCATTCAGGACATAGGCATGGGCAAAGACTTCTTGACTAAAACACCAAAAGCAATGGCAACAAAAGTCCAAATAGACCAATGGGATCTAATTAAACTAAAGAGTTTCTGCACAGCAAAAGAAACTACCATCAGAGTGAGCAGGCAACCTACAGAATGAGAGAAAATTTTTGCAATCTACCCATCTGACAAAGGGCTAATATTCAGAATCTACAAAGAACTTAAACAAATTTACAAGGAAAAAAAAAAAAAAAAAAACCAACCCCATCAAAAAGTGGGAAAAGGATATGAACAGACACTTCTCAAAAGATGACATTTATGCAGCCAACAGACACGTGAAAAAATGCTCATCATCACTGGTCATCAGAGAAATGTAAATCAAAACCATAATGAGATACCATCTCATGCCAGTTAGAACGGTGATCATTAAAAAGTCAGGAAAAAACAGATGCTGGAGAGGATGTGGAGAAACAGGAACGCTTTTACACTGTTAGTGGGAGTGTAAATTAGTACAACAATTGTGGAAGACAGTGTGCCAATTCTTCAAGGATCTAGAAGTAGAAATACCATTTGACCCAGCAATCACAGTACTGGGTATATACCCAAAGGATTATAAATCATGCTACTCTAAAGACACATGCACATGTATGTTTATTGTGGCAATATTCACAATAGCAAAGACTTGGAACCAACCCAAATGTCCATCAGTGATAGACTGGGTTAAGAAAACGTGGCACATATACACCATGGAATACTATGCAGCCATAAAAAAGATGAGTTCATGTCCTTTGTAGGGACATGGATGAAGCTGGAAACCATCATTCT
>NW_012109153.1:239717-247170 GCF_000951045.1 Mandrillus leucophaeus
CATGTTCTCACTCATAGGTGGGAATTGAACAATGAGAACACTTGGGCACAGGGCAGGAACATCACACACTGGGGCCTGTTGGGGGTTGGGGGGCTGGGGGAGGGATAGCATTAGGAGAAATACCTAATGTAAATGACGAGTCGATGGGTGCAGTAAACCAACATGGCACATGTATACCTATGTAACAAACCTGCACATTGTACACATGTACCCTATAACTTAAAGTATAATAATAATAATAATGATAATAATAATAATAATAAAATACGAAACTTCTTTTCTTTATAAATTTCCCAGTCTCAGGTAGTATATTTTCAGCAGTATGAAAACAGGCTGATACACATAATTGGTACCAGAAGTGGGGCACTGCTATAAAGATAACCTGAAAATGTGGAAGTGACTTTTGACCTGGGTAGCAGGCAGAGGTTGGAACTGAAGAAGACAGGAAGATGTGGGAAAGTTTGGAACTTCCTAGAGACTTGCTGGACAATTTTAACCAAAATGCTGACAGTGATATATGGACAATGAAGTCCAAGCTGAGATGACTTCAGATGGAGATAAGGAACTTATTGGAAATGGGAGTAAAGATCACTCATGCTATGCTTTAACAAAGAGACTGGCAGCATTTTGCCCCTGCTCTAGAGATCTGTGAAACATTGAACTTGAAAGAGATGATTTAGGGTATCTGGTGGTAGAAATTTATCAGCAGCAAAGCATTCAAGCCTGCCTTATTCTGAAAGTGCTTAGTTATACACATCCACAAAGAGATGGTTTGAAATTGGAACTTATGTCTAAAAGGAAGTAGAGCATAATGGTTTGGAAAATTTACCACCTGACCATGTGGTAGATAAGAAAAACCAATTTTCCTGAGAAAAATTCAAGTCAGCGGCAGAAATTTGCATGAGTATCGAGGAATTGAATGTTAATACCCAAGACAATGGGGAAAATGTCTCCAGGACATATCAGAAACCTGCATGGTAGTCCTGCTCATTATAGGCCCAGAGGCACAGGAGGGAAAAATTGCTTTATAAGCCGGGTCCAGAGCCCTGTTGCTCAGTGCAGCTTTGGGACTTCATGCCCTGTGTCGCAGCCACTCCAGCTCCACCCATGCCTAAAAGGGGCCAAGGTATAGGTAGGGCTGTTGCTTCAGAGGGTGCAAGCTCCAAGCCTTGGTGGCTTCCATGTGCTGTTGGGCCTGCAGTACGCAGAAGACAAGAGGTGAGCTTTGGGAAGCTTCTCCAATTTCAGAGAATGTATGAAAACACCTGGATGTCCAGGCAGAAGTCTGCGGCAGGGGTGGGGCCCTCATGAAGAACCTCTGCTAGGTCAGTGAAGAAGAGAAATGTGGGATTGGAGCCCACACACATATTCCTCTCTGAGGCTCTGTCTAGTGGAGCTGTGAGAGAGGGCCACCATCCTCCAGAGCCCAGAAAGGGAGATCCATCGATAGCTTGCATCATGTACCTGGAAAAGTCACAGGCATTCAACAACAGCCTGTGAAAGCAGTGCAGGGATTGTATTCTGCAGAGCCACAGGGGAGGAGCTGCTCAAGGCCATCGGAGCCCACCCCATGCATCAGCATTTCCTGAATGTAAAACATAGAGTAAAACGAATCATTTTAGGTCTTTGAAATTTAGTGACTGCCCTCCTGGGTTGCGGAGTTGCATGTGACTCCTTTGTTTTGGCCAGTTTCTTTCATTTGGAATGGGAACATTTACCCAAAGCCTGTACCCCTATTGTATCTTGGAAGTAACTAACTTGCTTTTGATTTTACAGGATCATAGGCAGAAGGGACTTGCTTTGTCTCAGATGAGAGTTTGGACTTGGACTTTGAGTTAATGCTGGAATGAGTTAAGACTTTGGGGGACTGTTGGAAAGACATGATTGGTTGTGAAATGTGAAAAGAACATGAGATTTGGGACAGACCAGGGGTGAAATGCTGTGGTTTGGCTCTGTGTTCTCACCCAAATTTCATCAGTTGTAATTCCCATGTGTCAAGGTAGGGACCTGGAGGGAGGTCATTGGCTCATGGGATAGTTTCTGCCATGCTGTTCTCATGATAGTGAGGAAGTTCTCTTGAGATCTGGTTGTTTGATAAGTGTCTGGCCCTTTCCCCTGAACTGTCTCTCTCTCTTCTGCTGCCTTGTGAACACATGCCTTGCTTCCCCTTGCCTTCTGCCATGATTATAAGTTTCCTGAGGCCTCCCCAGCCATGTGGAACAGAGTCAATTAAACCTCTTTTTTTATATAAATGACCCAGTCTCAGGTAGAATTTTTATAGCATTTTAAGAATGGACTGATACAGAGAATTGAGCTCCAAAATCTCCAAACACATCACTTCAGAGGAAACTGCAATCACAAAGGAAATAAGCTACACTGAAGGCATGGAAAACACAATGTTGTTCTAGTGGTTCTTTCCAAGAAGAAGCAAATCAGGGAAAACTTCTCATTTGCCAAAAGAATAAAAAAATCCCGAGACTTATGATGTAAAAATACTTTAACTCATCAGTTTTATAGTGTGGATTTAGTGGTTAGTCCCATCTGAAAGTTGCTGGGTCATGCACATTAATATCTGGCTAGCTGCTTATATTCTATGTTGTAGGATTTTCCTTTATTAAATAACATATATCTTCCATACACAATCAAAATTATGTAAGATGCCTCATAACTCCTTTTTTTTCTCCTTTCTTTTCCTGATTGCTGTTCTAAAGGAAAGAGAGGGAGAATTATATTCCCCTTGTGGGATGAACCCCCAGACCACTTCTGTAGCACTAGGTATATGGGGAGAAGTGAAGGAAGAGCAACCCAAGGAAGGAAGAGCAACACAAAATATTTTTTTTAACTGGAGGAGCCAAGATATTGAGATGTCATAAGAAATATGGCATCTCAAATATGTCTCTACAGAAATGTTTGCCCCTTTTCAAACAGAAGCTTCTTTGTTTAGCACATTGGCATACATGTGCTTTTGGAATCCATTTTTTCCTTTACTCATATGAGTTTCTCCTCCTTCTAGGGAGTGGATTAAGGGAGAGAGGAAATTGCAGTGGTTCCCATATTTCTGTGCATTGTATTCACCCATGGGAACTTAAAAACTACTGATAAATGTTTCTTTTCCCCTCACCCCCAGATATTATGTGATTTACTTACTCTGAGGTATAAGTTGAGTTTTGGAATTTTAAAGTCTCGAAGAAATTTAAATGTAAAAACAACATTGGAAATAACTGGCATAGTGGTATCTAACCAGGGATCTGGACACATCAAAATCACCTGGGAGAGTTAAAAGAATACATATGCTTTAGTATATTTCTCAGACATCCTGAGTTACCACCTCCTGGTGAAGAGTTTGAGCTTCCAAGTGATTTCTGTGCACACTGTTCAGGAACTGCTGGCAGACAGTAGTGATTATGGGTAACAGCAGTCTTCATTAGCATGGCTATTACCTGAATAAATCGACTGTAACAAATGCCTGGAGCACCTTCTTTCTTTCTCTCTAGGAATCCATGCCTCACGCTCCCTTTTACAATTTGGACTGAACATAATTCATTGCCTAAATGCTTTCGTTTAAAACTCCCAGCCACCTGACTGTTTTCTACTCTGCATTCCCCCGGGACATACATCATCTTTTGGTAGTTTTGCACTGCCTACTTCTTACCATGCTTTCTGTGCATATGCTGGTGCTCCAGCTTAATTGAAAACTTCCCAAGGACAAAAATTCATTGTGTATTTATTTTGGATTTCACATTACCTACCTCTATTGTCCACTAGAATGTTCTCAATGCTACAAGGCACAATACAGACATCATACATGTAGAGAAAGATAAGTGAGTTCAAAGAGTATGAATGTAACTGAAAAGTAAAATGAAAAAGTATATTCATTTGTACATAATAATGAATAAAATACTAAATGGATAAGTCATCTTGTGACTGGCAAATATTTAATATTTTTGAGTCTCTGAGTCTATATTGTGCTTTGTATTTTATAAAGAACTTTCAAATTCACCAACTTATGTGATTGCTACTGTAACCCTACAAAGAGAACAAGGCCATTTTGTAGATGTGTAAAGATGAGGCCCAGAGCGGAGGCAATTTACCCAGAACCTACCTGGTGGCTGGCAGACCAGGTGTAAAACTCAATCCTACTTTCAGTCCAGATCATACTTTGATATTCCCATGACCTCAACCAACCTCCAGTCACCACTAATTTTCACATATGTCTTTAGTTCTTATCATTCTCCTAAGATCTACACTTCTAATTACATTGAAAATAATTCTACATGCATGTTCTATAACATATCAAACTCATCAGGCCTCAGAGGAAACCCATATCAGTTGATCCCATCACAAATTCTTTCCTCCCAATTCCTATGTTTCTATTTCCCATTTAACAATGTTGCCATTTTTTCTCATTTCCCATTCCTCCCTTCCATTCACTTTTCTTATCATTTGCAAAGCCCTGTCAATTCAGTTTCAACAATGTTTTCCTTCTATTTCTGTCTTCCCTTTTTCATGCCTACTGTTACTTTCCCATACAGGCACAATTGCAGTAGTCTTTTGAGCAATTCCCCACACTTACCTTATTACCTCTTCAATTCTCACTTCTCTTTGCCTCTGAAATCTGACTTTTAAACTGTGTGTTTAGTCACCACATTCCCTATTCAATGACTTCACTTCTTAAAGAAAAACTCAATAAACTGTTGAGATCATTCATAGTCTTTTCATAAGTTATCTTTCTAGCATTAACTCTTCACAAATTTCATATTCCAGTCACTCGGATCTGTTCACTGTTCCCTAAACAAGTAGATATGCTGACTTTCATGCCTTTCTACACTTTCACGAGTTTGTGCTCCCAGCTCAAATGACCTCTTGCCCACCTGCATTCACATCTTTTTTTCAGAAGAGAAGGTTTATTGGCAAAAACTTACTCTTAAAGCCCAGTGAAAATATACTTCTCTTTAGCTAATTTCCATCTCCAGCTTCATTTCTAGCTCATAACATCTACGTGAACCCTTTGTTTTTTTACTATGGCAAAATACACATAAAATAAAATTTAACCATTATAACCATTTGTAAGTATATAGTTCAGCGGTATTGCAGAAATTCACAATATTGCACAGCTATCACCACCATCCATCCATAACTCTTCATCTTGTGAAACTGAAACTCTACAATAACTCCCCTTTCCTCCCTCCCCTCACCCCCGGCTACCATTATGCTAGCTTTTTTTTTTTTTTTTTTTTTTTTTGAGACAGAGTCTCACTCTGTTGTCCAGGCTGGAGTGCAGTGGCACGATCTCGGCTCACTGCAGCCTCCACCTCCCGGGTCCACGCCATTCTCCTGCCTCAGCCTCCTGAGTAGCTAGGACTACAGGCGCCCACCACCACGCCTGGCTAATTTTTTGTATTTTTAGTAGAGACGGGATTTCACCATGTTCGTCAGGATGGTCTCGATCTCCTGACCTTGTGATCTGCCCGCCTCGGCCTGCCAAAGTGCTGGGATTACCGTTGTGAGCCACCGTGCCCGGCTATGCTATTTTTTTTGTCTTGATTACTGTGATGACTCTTAAGTATCACATATGAGTGGAGTCATGCATTATTTGTCTCTTTGTCACTAGCTTATATTATTAGCACAATGTCCTCAAGATTCACACGTTGTGTATTGCAGAATTTTCCTTTCTTGAGATTTAATAATATTTCATTGTATGTATAAAACACATTTTGCTCATTCATTCATTTGTTAGGGACACCTGGGTTGTTTTAGCTCTTGTGAATAATGCTACTGTTAATATGGGTGAATGTATTTTTTTCAATACCCTGCTTTCAATTTTAGGGGGCATACACCCAGAAATGGAGCTGCTAGATTATACAGTAATTCCATTTTTAACTTTTTGAGGAAAAGTCCTACTGTTCCCATAGCAGCCATACCATTTATATTCCCATTGACAGTGATAAGGGTTCTAATTTCTCCAAATTATTGTCAATGCTTGTTATTGTCTGTATTTTTTTAGCCATACAAATGAGTGTGATGTGGTATCTAATTGTATTATTGATTTGCATTTTGGTAATAAGTAGTGATATTGAGCATTTTTTTCATGTGTTTACCTGCCATTTGTATGTATTCTTTGGAGAAATGTCTATTCAAGCCCTTTGCCCATTTTTGAATTGGATTGTTTCTATTTTGTTGTTGAGTTTTAGGGGTTCTTTATATATTCTGGATATCAAAGACCGAAATGTTAGACCCAAAACTATTAGATTTTTAAAAGAAAACAGAGAAAATACTTTGTAACATTTGGTTGGGCAGTGACTTCTTGAATAGGATACCAAAGGCACAGGCAGCAGAAGAAAAAAATAGACAAATTGGGATTCATGAAAATTTTAAAATTTTGCACATCAAAAAAGATGCTATCAACAGGGTAAGAAGGTAACCCATAAAATGTCAAAAAATATAAATCATATATTTGATAAATGATTGAAATATGCTTTTTTGGTTAACTTCTTGAGACAGGATGGGTCACAAATATTTACATAAACTCATTTTTCTTTTTTAATTCTCCAACAACCAACACAATCTTGAACATACATAAAGGCTAAAAATATTCTGCATTGAATTATATAAAGATTCAAGTGTCCCATAGTAAGTGAGAATGATGACTTTTAAGCTTTTAAATTCAATATTAAATAACTTTCCAAATTTATAATGGAGTCACTTATTAAAAATATTCCTCTATTCAAAATATTTCTGGGTCTTCTATATTTTTCTTAGTGTAAGAAATCTGCATATCACACATATCAGATAGTTTCTAACTCCCTCTCCTTGCTCACCTGCCTTGGAAACACATCTATTGCCTCATTAAGATTATATTTGAGTCAAGTCTTAATCAATGTGAGGGGCTGAAAACAGTTGAAATATGTAGAACTATTTATCTTCAGTTTTAATTTTGTTTTTCTATTAAAAGTATCTGGTTTTTATTAGATATAAATCAGCTCCACAATTTAGAAACTTGTAGCTTAGCTGAAAAATTATAAATCAGGATTAAGTATTTTGAGATAGTTTTAATTTAAAACTCAATATTAATACCATTGCTGAAAAGTACCTTATTTTATTTGCAATTTGGCTTTACTGGAAGAAAAAAAAATCCTTTCATCTTCCTGGGAATTCTATTTTTGTCAAAACTTAGTTGTCATAATAAGGGGAAATAATAGAAATGGTAATATTTCATACACAAATATGAAGTACATTTGATAAAGTTCTGTTTTACACCTGCTCACAACTACAGAGTTACTATACAGAATTTAGCTGGACAGGCTGGGCACAGTGGCTCATGCCTGTAATCTCAGCAATTTGTGAGGCCAAGGCAGGTGGATCACCTGAGGTCAGGAGTTCAAGACCAGCCTGGCCAATATGGTGAAACCCTGTCTCTACTAAAAATACAAAAATTAGCAAAAATTAGCCAGGC
>NW_012109153.1:247316-262630 GCF_000951045.1 Mandrillus leucophaeus
AATTTAGCTGGAGAGTAAATGGGAAAGAAAATAATGAACTCATCAAATATCAACAGAACTTAAAACAGTTCAACATTTTGTTCTCAATTGGACAAGTTTCTGTTATTCATCTGTCCATGATATGCAGGTATTAAAATCAACCTTGGTTTAGTACAAGATCTTGAAATATATATCAAACCCTCTCCTCATTTGAGATATATGCTTCACTTTCAGCTTTAGAAAATTCTGTCATTATTGTTTTCTGATGTCACTGGAAAGTATTGGAGGTATAGCTAGAAATTGCTATTAAATGACACCACCACCATTAACAATAATAAACACCTAACAGGGGTCATGGCTTTTAATTCTTTTCAGCATAACACATTTTGTTCTTCTGAAAAAAAAATGGCAAAAGCCAAATGTTATTTAATGTGAAAGGAAAAATAGTAACACTCTTGTTATAACTTTGAATGGAAGAAAGACTGGGCATTTAACTACACAGATCTATGCCAAAAATTAATTCTTTTGAGATATTTCATTATGCAAAACATCAATTCTCTTGAGAATTTTTGTGGAATCAGCAACTTAGGCCTACATTACATATTAGAAACAGGATTATTTAATTTTATCATAAGAATATCCAAACAAATTTATTTTTGGCATCTAATATACAAACCAGTATGTTTGAAATGAGTGGAATATTTTCACTGCCGAACAATTTATCAATAGTGAAGGGAAAACACCATTTGGCTATCTACTTTGACCTGAGGCTATGGCATTTCTCAGGCAAATATTGGACATAGCACAATTCCCCATTTTTCAGTTTCATTATCTTTCCCCACTGAAAATACATTAAAAAGAAAGAGAAGATTGACGCAGAGGAAAGAAACTGGAGTCATAGTTATCACATGTCACTCTTCAGGAATCCAAAAATAGTGAATGTAGGGTTTTCCATATGACCATGAATGAAAAAAATATATTTTTGTCTTTGGAATTCTATCAATGTCAGTCCCATGAATATCATTGCCAAGATGAGTGGCTTTTTTTACATTTTATTTCTCCATCGTGTAGAAAGATTATTTTTAAATAAGTTAGTGGTCCAAATTTTTCAAAGTGGTATGATTCCCCAATAGATTACATGAATCATTGCTATTGAATTATATAACAAAGTATAAGTATGTTTTTTTGTTCTTGTTGTGCTTTTTTTTGTTTGTTTTTTGTTTTTTGCTTTGAGATGGAGTCTCACTCTGTTGCCCAGGCTGGAGTGCAGTGGCATGATCTTGGCTTACTGCCACCGCTGCCTCCCGGGTTCCAGCAATGCTCCTGCCTCAGCCTCCCAAGTAGCTGGGATCACAGGCACCTGCCACTATGCCTGGCAAATTTTTGTATTTTTAGTAGAGATGGGGTTTCACCTTGTTGGCCAAGCTGGTCTCAAACTCCTGACCTCAAGTGATCCTCCTGCCCCGGCCTCTCAAAGTGCTGGGATTACAGGCGTGAGCCACTGCACCTGGGCTATTCTAAGATGTTTAAATGGTATACTCTTACAGGTGTTCTACAAATATTTCATTATGACTTTTATAATTTCAACTTTTATTTTACATTCAGGGGGTACATGTGCAGATTGGTTACCTGGGTATATTATGTGATGCTTAGGTTTGGGGTATGGATGATCCCATCACCCAGGTAATGAGCACAGTACCCAATAGGTGGTTTTGCAGCCCACTGCCTCCTCTAGTAGTCTCCAGTGTCTATTCTTCCCAACTGTATGCCCATGTGTACACAATGTTTAGCTCCCATTTACAGGTGAAAACATGCAGTATTTGGTTTTCTGTTCCTGTGTTAATTCACTCAGGATAATGGCCTGTAGCTACATTCATTTTGCAGCAAAGGACATAATTTCATTCTACTTTATGGTGGTGTACTATTCCATGGTGTATATTTACCACCCTTTCTTTATTCAGTCCACCACTGATGACTACCAAGGTTGATTCCAAGACTTTGCTATTGTGAATTGCAGTGTAATGAAGATATGAGAGCATGTGCCTTTTTGGTAAAATGATATATTTCCCTTTGGATATATATCAAGAAATAGGATTGCTGAGTCAAATGCTAACTCTGTTTTAAGTTCTCAGAGAAATCTCCAACATCTTTCCATAGTGGCTGAACTAACTTGCACTCCTACCAACAGTTATAAGTATTCCCTTTCTCCACAGCCTTGTCAACATCTATTGTTTTTCGACTTTTTATTAATAGCCATTATGACTGGTGTGAGATGGAATCTTATTGTGATTTTCATTTGCATTTCTCTGATGACTGGTGATAATGAGGACTTTTTCATGTTGGCCACTTGTATGTCTTCTTTGAGAAGTGTTTGTTCATGTCTTTTATCCATTTTTTTATGGAGTTATTTGTTTTTTACTTGTTTAATTATTTATTTCCTCATAGATTCAAGATATTAGATCTTTGTCGATGCATAGTTTGTGAATAATTTCTCCTGTTCCATAGATTGCCTGTGTACTCTGTTGATAGTGTTTCTTGCTGTGCAGAAGCTCTTTAGTTTAATTAGGTCCCACTTGTCAATTTTTGGATTTTGTTGCTATTGCTTTGGAGAATTTAATTCTTTCCCAAGGCCAATATCTGGAATGGTGTTTCCTAGGTGTTCTTCTAGGATTCCTATAGTTTAAGGTCTTGCATTTATGTCTTTAATCCACCTTAAGTTAATTTTTGTATGTGGTGAAAGATAGGGATCCAGTTTCATTCTTCTGCATATGGTTAGATAGGTATCCTGGCACCATTTATTGTATAGAGAGTCCTTTACTCATTGCTTATTTTTGTCAACTTTTTTGAAGATAGGTGTGTGGCTTTATTTCTGGGTTATCTATTCTATTTAATGGATATATGTGTCTGTTTTTGTACCAGTACCATGTTGTTTTGATGACTATAGCCATATAGTGTACTTTGAAGTTGAATAATGTGATGCCTCTGGCTTTGTTCTTTTTTCTTAGGATTGCTTTAGCTATTCAGGCTCTTTTTTGGTTCCACATGAATTTTAGTGACAATTCTGTGACAAATGATGTTTTTAATTTGATAGGAATAGCAGTGAATTTTTAGATTTTTTGGGGCAGTATGGCCATTTTAATGATATCAATTCTTCCAATTCATCAGTATGGAATGTTTTTCCACTTATGTTATATATGACTTCATTTAGCATTGTTTTGTAGCTCTTGTAGAGGTCTTTCACCTTCTTGATTAGATGTATTCCTAGGTATTTTCTTTTTTCTGTGGCTACTGTAAATGAGATTACACTCTTGATTTGACTCTCAGATTGTACTGAATTGGTATATAGAAATGCTACTGATTTTTGTACATTGATTTTTCTATCCTGAAATTTTGCTGAAGTAGTTTATCAGGTCTACGAGGTTTCTGTCAGAGTCTTTAGAGTTTTCTGGGTATGGAATCATATCATCTTTCAACAGTGATAATTTCATTTCTTCTTTTCTTAACTGGATACTTTTTATTTCTTTTTCTTGGCTGATTGCTCTGGTTAGGACTTCCAGTACTATGTTGAATAGGAGTGTTGAGAATGTGCATCCTTGTCTTATTCCACTTTTCAAGGGGAATGCTTCTAGTTTTTGCATGTGTAGTATGATACTGGCTGTGGGTTTGTCATAGATGGCTCTTATTATTTTGAGGTACATTCCTTTGATGTCTAGATTATTGAAGGCTTTTATCAGGAGGAAACATTGAATTTTAAGAAAAGCTTATTCTGTGTCTGTTGCACTAATTATATGGTTTTTGTTTTTATTTCTGTTTATGTGGTAAGTCATATTTATTGATTTCCATATGTTGAACCAAACTTGCATCCCAGGAATGGGCCCTACTTGTTCATAGTGATTTAACTTTTTGATGAGATGCTAGATTTAGTTTGTAGTATTGTGTTGAGAATATTTCCATCTGTGTTCATCAAGGACATTGGCCTACAGTTTTCATTTCATTGTGTTTTTGTTACATGTTGGTATCAGGGTAATGCTGGCTTCACTTAATGAGTTAGGGAGGATTTTCTCCTTGAATTTTTGGAATCATTTCTG
Source organism: Mandrillus leucophaeus (assembly GCF_000951045.1). Taxonomy (NCBI): domain Eukaryota; kingdom Metazoa; phylum Chordata; class Mammalia; order Primates; family Cercopithecidae; genus Mandrillus; species Mandrillus leucophaeus. Next base: position 251,384 of record NW_012109153.1, read on the forward strand.
TAGAATTGGTACTAGCCCTTCTTTGTGTATCTGGTAGAATTCAGCTGTGAATCCATCTGGTCAGGGGCTTTTTTTGGTTGGTAGGTTTTTTTTTTTTTTCCATTACTGATTCACTTTTGGAACAAGATATTAATCTTTTCAGGGTTTCAATTTCTTCTTGATTTAATCTTTGAAGGTTGGGTATTTCCAGGGATTTATCCATTTATTGTAGATTTACTAGTTTATCTGTAGACAGATGTTCATAATAGCCTCTGAGGATCTTTTGTATTACTGTGGCATCAGTTGTAATGTTACCTCTGTCATTTCTGATTGCTCTTATTTAGTTCTTTCCTCCTTTTGTCTTTGCTAGTGGTCTGTCGATCTTGCTTATCCTTTGAAAGAATCAATTTTTTGTATTGTTGATTGTTTCTATGGATATTTTAGTTTCAATTTCATTCAGTTGTGCTCTGATTTTGTTTATTTATTTTCTTCTGCTAGCTTTAGGGTTAGTTTGGTCTTGTTTTTCTACATCCTAGAGGCGTGATGTTAAATTGTTAATTTGAAATCCTTCTATTTTTGTGAGGAGTGATTTAGTGTGATAAAGTTTTATTATGGAAAATTTCAAAGATACACAAAATAATAGAAAATTTTAATAAACCTCATTTACCACCCAGTTTCACATAATTTATAGTATTCTTTCACTTTCATTTTAACTACATCCTATATTTCTTCTTCTTCTGGAGTTTGTTGAAGCAAATCTGAGATATCATACCACTAAAACCCCACTATGCATCTCTACTGGTACGGGTATTTTCCCGTAATCCATCATGTCATTATCACACCTCACCAAAATTACAATAATTCCTTAATATCATCTAATGCTCAGTCCTTACTCAAATTTATCTGATTGTCACAAAGATGTCTGTTCACAGTTAATTTGTTTGAATCATGAATCCAAAAAAGTTTCATATATTTATACATTGCTTTTAGATGTCATCTTTTTCTTTTCTTTTCTTTCCTTCCGTTTTTGTTTGTTTGTTTTTGTTTTTGTTTTTTTTTGAGTCTCACTTTGCTGCCCAGGCTGGATTCCAGTGGGGCAATCTTGGCTCACAGCAACCTCTATCTCCTAGGTTCAAGAGTTTCTCCTGCCTTAGCCTCCCAAGTAGCTGGGATTACAGGCATGCACCACCACACCTGGCTGATTTTTGTATTCTTAGTAGAGACTGGGTTTCACCAAGTTGGCCACTCTTATCTTGAACTCCTGACCTCAAGTGATCCACCTGCCTCGGCCTCCTAAATTGTTGGGATAACAGGCATGAGCCACCACGCCCAACCAAGATGATATGTTTCTTTAATGTCTTTTTTAAAATCAGTGCCCTTCTCTCTTTAGTTTTTATTTTTATTTTATTGCTTTCTTGGGAAAAATAGTTATAGATTATGTATTTGGTTGATTCCTTTCTTGTGATGTCATTTCATTTGTTCTTTTAATTCATGCATTCTCAAAGTGGGTGATGTATCCCCACCAGGGGAAAATCCAAAGGGCCACAGTATATGGAGAGCCATCTTATGTAAAGAGAATGGTTGAGGCCATTAGGAAAAAACAAAACGACTAAAAATGCTTCTTGGGGGGGGTGTAATGGATAAAAAGTTGAGAAATACTCTCTAACTCCTAATTCCTATTAATGAGTAGTAAGATGTAGAGATTTAATTAGATTCAGGTTTAAGCTGGGAGAAAAGGAAAAAAAATAAGTATTACTATGTACATTTTATCATGTCCTATTAATGAGCTAGGTAATACTCAGACTTTCCATTTTTAGTGGTGATAGGATTGAGCAGTGGGTTCATAGACTTTTAGCTATTACCAAGTAATTCATGAGTTTTTCACCCAGTGGATTTAGCCTTCATTGATGATCAAGTCCTGCCTCCATTATTTTATTAAAGATAAAAATATCATAATTTTTCACACCTATGTTTTATTCTGCATTTATTGACTGAATTATTCCATAAAGAAGAATTATCTCACAATGACTATTTGCCTATCCTGAAATACAATATACAGGAAAGGCAGGCCAAAAGCTAGATATTTTCTCTTTAGTTATAAGATTAAGAGAATATGTTTGTGTACTATCAACTTCTAATGGGATCAATTATTTTTAATGCTTTTAGTAGATATGATTTCATGAATTTTTATGTATTTGCTGTGTTTCAATGTTAGTCATTTTTCTTCTTGCCTTGTCTTGTAAGGCAAGACATGATGCCTGTAGTCTTTGAGCATGTCTTTGCCTTCTGGAACAAGTCGTTCCAAGCTCAGTTTGTACATCGCTCAAGAGCTGGAAATAGGCCAGGCATGATGGCTCACGCCTGTAATCCCAGCACTTTGGGAGGCCGAGATGGGCAGATCACGAGGTCAGGAGGTCAAGACCATCCTGGCGAACACGGTGAAACCCTGTCTCTACTAAAAATTCAAAATATTAGCCGGGCGTGGTGGCGGGCGCCTGTGGTCCCAGCTAGTCGGGAGGCTGAGGCAGGAGAATCGCGTGAACCTGGGAGGTGGAGCTTGCAGTGAGCCGAGATGGCGCCGCTGCACTCCAGCCTGGGTCACATAGGGAGACTTCGTCTTAAAAAAAAAAAAAGACCTGGAAATAGCCATTTTCCATGGAGCCATGGTTCCTTTCCCATGGTAAATATATTTTGGAAACCTTAACCTCGTCACTAAAAAGAGCAGCACTATAGGTGCTCTATCCTTGTTCCTATACCTTTTGTCAGGCAGAACCACAAATATATATATATATATATATTTATTTATTTATTTATTTTCCAAAACATGGAAACAAACTAGGAGTGTGTACTAATATTTGGATTTAAGTTGAAGATCACAGGTTTTTTGGCTAACTTCTTTTATTTTAAAATTTTATGTCTTTTCTATTACTCAAAAATCTTGATTCCTAATATTAATGTAATTGTTCATTTGATCTATATTTTAATAGTGTCAAAATAACAAAGCCATGATTATAATTAAAAATAATCAAAGAAATGTAGTTTAACATATCTTTGCTCTTCCTTTCTTAGTTTCCTATTAATTAGGTTTTACAAGGGATGTGCAAACAAAATACTATTTTAAAGTCAGTTACAGTAATCCCCTTCTTTGTGTAGTTAAAATAGCAACCTGATACAGAATTAGATTCGTTTATTTTAGTTTGTTTTCAGTTTTTAGGAATTCCTTTTACGTTGCTATTTTAAAAGTGTACTATACATTTATATAGTTTCAAACTCAAAACTATGTAACGAGGTGCATTGACAGATGTCTTGCTTCTATCTTCATCCCACTTATCCTCTTCCTTATCTTCTTTTATAGGTAATTATTTTGATTAGTTTGTAGTTTATCCATCTCTTGCTTATTCTTGAGAATATAAGCAAATATGTGTATATATATATATTCATATGTCTTCTACTTTCTTACACAAAATGCAGCATACATTTTCTCTTAACAATTTATCCTGTAGATCATTCCTTACCACTATATAGATATAAATATGTACATATATATGCATATTGCTTACATATACATGCATACATATGCATATATGCACACATATATATATGCAATTGCCAAATTTCCCATAGGTGTTATACTATTTAATTTCCCGCCAACAATGTATGAGTGCTTACTTCTCCATGGCTTCCCCAGGAGAGTATATTGTAAAATTTTTATTTTTGTCTATCTGATAAGTGAGAAATGATAGCTCAGTGTAACTTTAATTTGCATTTCTGTTACTATACTGAGGATAAGTATCTTTTCATATGTTAAAGGACCATTTTTCTGTCAATGATCAATTCATATCTTTTGTCCATTTTCTATTGAGCTTTTATACTTTTTCCTCCTTTTATATAGAAAGTGCTACAATTTTCAATTCTGGCTTAGACCCAAAGTGGCTCTGGGCAAGTTACCCTTTCCACTTCCAGTAAAAATGATGCTGATCATTGGAACTATACAAACTGCTTACTAAGTTGAGAGATTGATTCACAATAAAATAAATGATTCTATTTTTGTAATTACTTGTTTGTAGTTGCACTGGTGTTATGTAATCCTCAAACCATTTTATCTAGTTTAGTAGTGAATGAAATTTGCAAGTGGAAATCTAGGTGAATAATCAATCAGAAAATAACTGATAATATAACAGAACATCATTTTTAAACCTTTGGAATAACCTCCCCATGGAAGTGAGGGAAGACCATCACTACCCTCATTTCACATCAGACTCTCACATGCAGAAGCTAATTTATAAATGTAAATCACTTGGGAAATACAATGCAATAGTAATGTAAAAATAAGAACACATATTTTGATTATTTGATATAGGAAACACAGATGTAGGCACCTAAATTGAATAATTCCATAATCATAATTACAACTTCCCAAGCACAATGCTGCTTATTAGATAACTTTGCCTTTTTGTTATAATAAAGCAGACTTTCTCCTTTGCCCTTAGAGGACACAAATTACAAGACTCCTGACTTTCAACCAGTTGGATCCATTAGCATAGCTGTGGCCAAGAGCATACCAAAAAGACATAAAGTGAAACAAAATTGACTGTAGCTGAGAAAAGCTCCATCATATCAGCTAAAGGAAGGGATCTGTGGAGTTATTCTAAATCTAAATCTAAATCATGGTTCTGGAATAGACCTATTTCACCCAAAAAATAAGTGGAAAAGATGAAGATTTAAGAAACTGTTTATCCTAAATACAATGAATTCTAGATTATTTTTAATTTTATTTTTCCACTTTGACTCTTATTATGAACTGACCTAAGATAATTTGGTTATACAAACTTATTAGGTTCTTTTAAGTATATCTTGAAAGCCACAGGAAGTTCATGATAGGTAGAGGTTAACTGTTCCCCACAACTTGCTACTAGAATATTCATTAATAAGAATTCATAAAATAGTTCTACAAGTTTGATGTTCTGTTCTCTCTGAAACTCTGAAGAACCCTTGCAGAAAAAATTTACCTAAGGTAAATGCAATACTATTGTAGTAGCCAAATTTAGCTAACTCTCTGAGTCACATGACCGAACATCATCTGGAAAACTTGAGAAGTCCACAATTCTATTCCTAAGGACAAAGCCCAGGATCCATGAACTTTTTTATTTCATGATGTGAGGATAGAGAATTGTCTACAATACTCCAGCAAATGCATCTATATTGAATACACTGATTTCAGCAATGCCATTTATGATATCCTTTATTCTAATTAACAACCCACCAATATCAGTGGTTAAAGCCCATTTCTACTTTAGGCACTACAAAAATGAGCAAAGCATTTGGTTTTGATGAAAGATAAAGATAACTAAAGAACTTTTAATAGCTACCTTTGGATAGCAGTTTTTCATATTGAATGCTAAGTGACCACCCTTGGTGGGAGATTTCCTGATTAGACAACTATTTGCCCCTAGAGTATGGCTTAAACATTTTTTAGACTCTTTATGTTTTACTATTTGGAAGTGTATTACAGATGTTATAATTATTTTATGAGGAAGGTAATGCTTCTTTTTTTCTTCTTCTTCCTTTTTTTTTTTTTTTTTTTGACAGTTTTTGCTCTTGTTACCAAGGCTCGAGTGTAAGGGTGTGATCTTGGCTCACTGCAACCTCTGCCTCCCGGGTTCAAGCAATTCTCTTGCCCCAGCCTCCCGAGTAGCTAGGATTACAGGTGCCCACCACCACACTCGGCTAAGTTTTCTGTATTTTAACAGAGATGGAATTTCACCATGTTGGCCAGGCTGGTCTCGAACTCCTGACCTCAGGTGATCTGCCAGCCTTGGTCTCCCAAAGTGCCAGGATTATAAGCATGAGCCACCATGCCCGACCTCTTTGTTCTTTTATCCTAATTTTTTAGGAAAGTTTAAAAATCATTAAATTCAATAGTAATATTTTTCTCTTGAGAATAAATCCTCAACTTGTATAGTAATATTTTTATTTTGAGAATAAAAATATGCAAAGTCTTTAAAGTTCAGTTACACAGGACTCTACTGCAGTTTCTTGCCCACTGCAATTTCCTCTCATGATAAGTTTCTGATTACTGACAGATATAAAAAAGGCAAGAAGTCGCCAACTGCTTAAAATAAGTAGTTTTCTAAGCACATAAACACCAATTCAACCTGTCTTGTGTCAGTATCAGACCAGCACCTTATTTCTTTAACCCCAGGCATGAGAGCACGATAGGTGTAACAGCTCCCAGCAAGTGCGTTTCTATGTGCTGAGGTCAAGAGGGGATGGAGGCATGAAGAGAGTATGAGAGGCCTTTCGAAACCCTGCTCTAGGATTGGCCTGAGAATATTTCAGCACTCCTATTAATGTTTCTGCTCAACTGTCCTTCAAGTCGTGCCTGAGGATTCTTAAAGTGCAGGGTAGTTGTTAAAGGACAAAGACTAAAGTGTTTTGTGGGAATAACCAGTTGAAGTTGACCAAGATTATAAAGTAATTTGCAAAGCTATTTGCTTCTACACCGAGCTTTTAAGTGTTAGAATATCATGCCACTACAAAAGAATTATCTAAAATGAGGTAATATGCTGTATTGCATTGTACAGGCTATAAGCAATTATGGAGGGATATACTTTCTTCACTTGTATTAATAAAGCTGAGCAGAATATAAAGAAATAAAAGCCTGAAGTATATAACAACTCCTGAGGCAAATTGAAAGAAATTATGAAAGAATTCATTGTATTATTGAAACAAAGCAAAATGAAATGCATTGTGACAACATGATATAAATCACAAGATAATATCACATCTTAATAACCAATGCCGAACAGAAGAGAGACTTCTGTGTTGATTTACTGTGTAGAAAATATGACCTGACAGAAACCCCTTCACCAGCCAAATCTTTACATACTAGTACTGTCAGTTTTGCTCTCCCTTCAAGTATAGGACTGAGACCTCATCCTGAGCAGACAGACATGGGCTGAAAAAAGTTTGGCCAACAATTTTTCTGACCAGACCCTATTCTGCTGAGTTACTGTTCTGAACCTCTACTACCCTGAAATAAAACCCCAATGTCAGTTTTTTATTCAGCTATATAAACCTACAGCTAATTACCATGTGCCAAAACAAGACTGCAGAAAGTATAATCTATTAGCAATAACTTATGTCTTACAATGTAATTGCATCTGGAATAATGAAATGTCCTTTTTAGTATCAAAATTAATAATGTCATATCAATGCCATTAATAATTAAGGATTCTTTTTATAACATTGCATCATTAATAACAACTGCATTATGAACAATACTATTAATATCAACAATAATAAAATAATATCATATTGTCTTTCTATAGTTACAATTTTGCAAGTTTAAAGAAATGCTGTACACATAATGGACTAGACCCTGCTGTGTCCAAGGTAAATATAGTACACTTTTAGATAAATAAAGTATATTTTTGTTTTCCTAGACAGTAATATGTAAGTAGAAAAATTCATCATTAAAAACTCAGAAACCACATGAAAATTCTGTTTAAAATTGTCCAGTGCTATCTTTATGGGGGAATTTTGGGGCAGAGCAAAATAACTGTTATTGTGCAAGTTCTTAGTTTAGTATTAGTTTAGCATTAGTTTACTTATTCATTTGGGGATAGATGCATGGACTTACTTTAACATATGATAGATATAACATTTCAAATGTATATAATATTGCATAATATTGTGTATCTCCTTATTTTCCTAGGGAACTGAATCTCAGCTATTTAGTCAAGTACTTCTTGATTCAAATTTCTCTATCTCAGCAACGTATTTTAACATGTAAAGATGCCTCTAAATCAGTTCTAAGCAAATGATAGCCTGCAGGCCAAATCTGGGACACAGGCTGTTGTTCTAAATAAAGTTTTATTGGCACATAGCCAAACCTACTTGTTTATACATTACCTATGGCTGAGTTCACCCTACAACAACAGATCCTAATAGCAGCAACAGAGACAATATGACCCACAAAGCTGCCTTTATTTATCATCTGGAATTTTTTTTTTTTCTTTTTTTTCTTTTTTTTCTGAGACGGAGTCTCACTCTTGCTGCTCAAGCTGGAGTGCAATGGTGAGATCTGGGCTCACTGCAAGCTCCGCCTCCCAAGTTCAAGCGATTCTCCTGCCTCAGCCTCACGAGTAGCTGGGATTACAGGCACCCGCCACCACCCCCAGCTAATTTTTTGTATTTTTAGTAGAGATGGGGTTTCACAATGTTGTCCAGGCTTGTCTCGAACTCCTGACCTCAGGTGATCCACCCGTTTCGGCCTCCCAAAGTGCTGGGATTACATGCATGAGCCACCGTGCTCGGCCTACTATCTAGCTTTCTAATACAAAGAGTGTTTTTAACACTTCTTTGTATGACAGAAAATATATTTGACATTTCCAAAACTCAGATAATAAAAATAAAAGGAAATAAATAACACATCCTCAAGAATACTTGTGTTCCCATTTTATATTTCACTATGACATAAGTATAGTAAGCTACTCATTGATGTTTGTTGTTTGAATGAGTATAAATGTGTAATATTAGCCTCAATGTTAGAAACAGAGATGGATTTCTATAAATCCTTACTGAAGCAATAAAAAATTTTAGAATTAGAAAGGGTATATCTTGAAATAATGTTAATGATTTATTCTTGTGACTATTTACTTATCAATATCTTTTCATTCTTAACATCAGTAATAAACTATGTGGATAAAAGAAAATATCAGGGTAAATTTTCTACATCTAGTTTTTGAACTTTTTGTTATGAAAAACTCACATGTAAACAAAACTAGACAGAGAAGTAAAATAAACCTTCATGTACCCTTTTCTAGCTTTTAGCAATTTTCCACTCATGACCAATGCCATTTTGACTATGCTGCAACTTCCGTCTCCTCCAATATTATTTTTTAAAACTTGTATTATTTAATCTTTAAATAACAAAGATTGGTGAGTATCTTAAATAAGTATCTTTAAACATTGTGGAGTTTTTATTTAATATAACTATAATGTCATTCTTATACCTAAAATTAATAATTCCTTAAGATTTTAGTATGTAGAATGTGTGTTCAAATTTCAACTTGCCTCATAAATTACAGTTTTTAAAACAAATTATTGTTTAAATTAAGATCCAAGTAAGGTTTACAGGTTTTTACACCCAGTTTGGGGTTTCACAAGACATGTCCTTATTTTGCTTTTTATTTCGATTATTTTTTAACATATACTGATTACAGGGATAAAGACGGGGGGTGGGTAATATAGCCCTCCAGGGGTGAAGACCAGGAAAGAGCAGTGTGGCATGACCAAACCATCTTTAGCTATCGAGTCCTCTACTCCAAAAACTCATATCTACAAAGTGGCAGTCTAGGTAAATATACTCCTCCTAATGCTGCTACTTCATTACAGCTTAAAGTCACCCTCCATTAGTGGCATTTGCGGGTGACCAGGCAACAAAGTGCAGTTATCAACAAATATTTTGTGGTATATTGGGTTCTGATCCCTGGACTCACCCCCTCTCCTCAAATTTAAGTAGAAATTGCACTAAGTCCCTGGCCCTTCCTCAAAACACTATCAGGAAAAGTAACTCACAGACCAAAATAGCTACAAAACTGACCAGAACAAACATCTCAAAAATAAAACAAGACAACAAAAGATTTATAGCATGTGAGGCAGAATTATTAAAACAGGTAGACCAAAAATGTAAAAGAAGCATCTTCAGTTATTTTTAGGAACTTCCAGACTGTTTTCCATACTAGCTGCATCATTTTGCATCTCTACTTAACAGTGTTCAAGGGTTCCAATTTCTTCACATCCTTGCCAACACTTGTTGTCTTTTTTTAAAATGATAAACATCCTAACAAGTGTGAGCTAATATCTCATTGTAGTTTTGATTTGCATTTCCCTGATGGTTAGTGATACTTAGCATCTTTTCATATACCTGTTGGCCATTTGTATCTTCTTTGAATAAGTGTCTATTCAAGTCCTTAGCTTACTTTCTAATTGGGTTATTCGTTTCTGAGCTATTGAGTTGTACTAATTCCTTATACATTTTGGAAATTAACCCCTTATCAGATATATGGTTTGCAAATGTTTTCCCTAATTCTGTAGGTTGTCTTTTCATTCTATTCATTGTTTCCTTTGTGAAGCTTTTTCCGTTTGATATAGTTCCGCTTGTCTATTTTTGCTTTCGTTACCTGTTGTTTTTTGTTATATCCATGAAATCAAAATAGGGTCGATTGTGTTGGTGGTATAGTAGTGAGCATAGCTGCCTTCCAAAATAGGGTCGATGCCATAAAGCTTTTCTACTGTTTTCTTCAAGTTTGACAGTTCCAGGTCTTACACTGAAATCTTTAATCTGTTTTGGGTCAATTTTTCCGTATTGTGTAAGAGCACAGTTTCACTCCTTTGCATATGGACATCCAGTTTTCTCAACCTCATTTGTTGAAGAGCCTATTCTTTGCACATTATGGATTGTTGACACCCTTGTTGAAGATCAGTTGACTGTATATTTTTGTATTTATTTCTAGGCTCTTTATTCTACTCTACCGTTCTATTTATGTATACGAGTGTCATATGTTTTAAATGATTGTAACTTTTTAATATATTTTGAAATTTTGAAGTGTAACGTTTCCAGGTTTGTTCTTTTTCCAGATTATTTTGACTATTTGGAGTATTTAGTGGTTCCATATATGTTTTAGAATTTTTTATGTGTATAAAAATGCCATTGGGATTTTGATAGGGATTTCTTTGAATTTGTATATCACATTGTGTGGTATGGACATTTTAACAATATTAAGTCTTCCAATCCATGAACATGAGATATGTTTTCATATGTTGTGTCCTTTTTAATTTCCCTAATCAATGCTTTTTAAATTTTCAGTGTACAAGTTTTTTATTTCCTTAGTTACATTTATACCTAAGTATTTTATTCTTTTGATGTTATAGTAAATAGGATTGTTTTTCTAATTTCCTTTTCAGATGGTTTGCTATTACCAGCAATGCCACTTCTGGGTATCTATTCAAAATAATTGAAAGCAGGATCTCAAAGAGGTATTTGTATATCCATGTTCCTAGCAGCACTATTCACAGTATCTAAGTGGTAGAAACAACACAGATATCCATTGACAGATGAGTGGATAAACAAAATATAGTATATATGTACAATGAAATATTATTCAGCTTTTAAAAAGTAAATCCTAGGCCGGGTGCAGTGGCTCACGCCTGTAATCCCAGCACTTTGGGAGGCCGAGGCGGGTGGATCACCTGAGGTTGGGA